>NC_056732.1:736486676-736566676 GCF_019279795.1 Protopterus annectens
TGACAGTGACACACTGGGGCAAAACCCATACCCAACACCCCATCTGACACAGACATCCACCTAGGGCGTCATACACATGGATAACTGGTGCAAGAGCCATGGCCTGTTGCTACATGCCAGAGAAGGTGCAGACCTACCCAGTGTGAAGGACATGTTTGCCCCAACGTAACATGTAGGTGGTGATCCATTCAACATGGTGGACGTGTTCATGGAGATGGGTACCACACCTGTCAGTAACCTCTGTCAACACACACAATGCCAATGTGGGTGGGAAGACATTCCACTGTGGCCACCTGGTCTGGAAGGAATCACATCCACATCACGGGTGTTCATTGTACCCCTGTACACATCACACACCACAGCAATGATTGCGTACAATGGCACATATGGGCTGTACCTAACCTGACACCTGCAGCACTCGGAAGGACCACAAACATTCCACGAGGCGGGGATAAAGGTGCTGGGACATGTGTCTCACACTGCTCGACCAAGGGGACTCCGGCTGTATACCTTCCCAGCATGTCTGCTCTGTGGTGATCTGTGCCTGACATACACAGCCATGTCCAACCTGGGTGACATGGACAAGTTCCACCTCCTAGGCTCCGGGCAAACATGGCCACAGAAGCAACTTACACACACCTCACCACAAAGATGACTAGGACATGCTGGGGGAACAGGGTCAATGCCCAGAGACCCCCTACAACACGGAGAGGATTGCCAGCCCATGTGAAGCAGAGGCCCTGACTGCCTTTGTGCAGGAGTAATCATGACGTGTGGATGTGTGATCATGAGTATGCACCAGGCATCATCTCTGTGTCAGTGCTGGACAGGGGACAGGAGACTGATGGATGTGGTACCCTCATCCTAAGGGGTGTTAGCAGCCACACACAGTCTTGCTAGGTTTACACATGCTGTAGGGCACATAGCCTGGTATGTACATGTGCGCCTATGTACCTATGTAGGGTCCATGCCGGTTGCGGGTACCTGTGCTATGCTGCTATTGCCAGATGTGCCTGTGGGTACCCACGACTACACGTGGGGAACTGATAACAGTGCTCCCAGTGGGCACATGCAAGTACACCATAAGTGGCATACGGGTTAACTGAACCAATATGGTGCTACACATGTAACCAACACGCATACTGTGTACACAGAACAATGAATGCTGCACCTGCACTACATGGTATATCTGCTGCATGATGTCAGTGCACAAACCACATCACATACGCACCTGTCACCTGCCATACACAGCCACCACAACATACACATCACATACTATGCAGACACAGGTATCACATACACCTCTCACTATGTTGTCCACCCTGTGCATCAGAATATGTTTGCATAACCATGCACCAATGGTGTAGCTCACGATTATGTGGCAGAGACTTCATCATATGCACAGGGCGATATGTGTGCCACAGGCATAGGCTGTACCAATGGATGACATCATGTGTGTGCGTAAGGGCCTGTGCATTTACTGGGCATGACTGTGCAGAATGCATGTGGATGTGGTGGAGCCCTACAGTTGTGTTTGCTGTGTGTGGGTATGTGTGTACACAGTTCAGTCATCTGTGATGCCTACACGGGGTATACTTGGCAGTCCCAGACTGTACAGTGCAGGTGGTACGGCTCACTGTGTCGGCCTGCGGCGACGTGACCCGTGCCTGCCTGGGGTCACACGGGCACTACCGGGTGGAGGTATAGAGTGGCCACTCTCCGATGACACATGTCCGCTGGAAACGTGTCCACGCCAGGGCCGTCCAGGGCCACGTCCACGTGGCCTGCTGTGTCCTGGTGTGGTCGGTGTAGTAGCAGCTGCACTGCTGCTGCTACCAGCACTGTGTGGGTGGGCATGGGTGGTGACACGCACACGTTGACCTGTACTTGGTGGTGTTACTAGCCCACGGCCACATGCCCTATGCCTCACCCCTACCAGGTGTTCCTGCACGGACAGCTCACGCTCACGGATGGCCATGCCTCGGTCGAGGATCCCAGCCATCTCACCCAATCTCCTATCCAGAACATCGGCAAGATGCTGTTGGGCATTCGCCAATGACTGGATGTTCTCATTTAAGGAACGGATTGCGGACCTCTGCAGCCTCTGCCCTTCCTGGTTCTGCCGTTCGGCACGTGCCTGCGCCGCCATCACAGTCTGGAACATGCGTCTGGTTATACCAGCTGCTGCACCCTGTACGGCAGGTGTATGTCTAGCAGTGCCCCTCCTACGAGCAGCACCTGCCACATGCCTGTGTGGCACTCCACCAGTCATTACACTGGCAATGTCATGTGTACCGCACCTTCTGTAGCCACCACACATTCCTGCTCGGTGCCAACAGACGCTGACTGTCCGTCATCTATGGGCAATGGTGTTGCGGTATGTGTCGGCATCTGAACTGTGTGCGGGGATGAAAGGGACGTATGTGTGATGTTCTCCAATGGCACAGTGTCTGCCTGTGATGACCCTGCCTGTGCCTCATGCACATGGTCATCACCACTAGTATCTGTGGGGACACTAGCATCAGATGGACCGCAGGAGGGGAATGCACCTACAGCACCTGCCAATACAGAGACATACCGTAAGTTACATTACCGACATGCTGACACGCACACAGCCACACACACACACACACACACACACACACATGCAGACACACACACGCTGACACACACACGTGGACACACACACATGCAGACACATCATGCATGTGATATTGCATGTGGCATACAGCATTCCCACACCACAGCCCAGTGAATGCAGCCCAGACATTAATAGTGGCAGTATGCATACTGCCCTGGAGTGCACACTACAACAGGCAGGTGTCTGTTAGTAGGCATGCAGTACACACATTCATGGTAGTTTGCATGCATCACCGTGATACACTGTGTGGCCACGGGCGAGTTAACTGTACACATGGCTGCCGTCACTATGTCATGTACACCGCAAACATGTGCGGTATCATGTGGACATGTGTCAATGGTGTCCCACCACATGCACCACATCACAACGGATGTCACAGTGCAGTGTTATGTGTACAGTCTACAAATACAATGCATCTGTAACAAGGATGTCTGTGCATGTGTGGTTGGTGTGAGCTGTGTACATAGCTGTGCAGTGTGGAGTACGGGCACTGTGCCACTGCACAGTAGCAGGACACCGGTATGTTTCTGTGCGATGCGTGACCTGGATGCATTACATTGCCATGTCTGGAAACCAGTTCAGCTGCACAGCAGCACGTATATGGTGGACATTGGTGGCACCTCTATTGGCTGGGGACAGTCATTCCATTTCACTGGTGTACCACATCGGATGTCCAGGGGGTCCACTACAGTGATGAGCCCACTATGTGTGGATAGGGTGCAACGGTGACTACCCAGTGCGGATGTACTGTGTGGCAACATGCCTGTAGGTATCACCCATGGCCTTGTTTGTCTGGGTCATCGACAATTGTGTGTGATGGACCTCGTGCACATGGCCCTGTGGTGGCACATGTGACATACAACCGTACTAGTCTGAGGTGTCACATTCCCTACGGCTATGCAGACATTGTGGATGTCTGCTATGTCCGGCATAGGTCATGTCATGGTGTGACAATGTTGCAGACAGACATCCACGTGCATGGGACATGTCATGTGCCATGTCACAACATGTGCACCCAATGCAGGGGCATAGGTCACAGTGGTAACACCTGTGCTCTGGCCAGATCACAGCTCACTATGTGGTACTGTGTTCATACTGCAGAGGCATACCAATGCATACTACACATGCAGCCATTGTGGAACACCTTCACAATTGTATGCATAGCTGACTGCACATAACACACCAATGGGTTATGTGGTGTCATGCCACTCTATACTAACGGTTGGATCTACTGTACATGGGTGGTGTGTGTGTCGGATGGTGCAACCTGTATACCATGACTGGGGCACACCCAGGTGTGCATGTCATACCTGGACACATGGGGAATATCAATACACCGTATCATGCCTTTTACTAGCAACAGACTTACCTGTGACAGACCCTTGTCTTTGCGACACGCCAGACGTACCTGTATAGGGATGACACAAAGGTATGCACATTATCCATTACTATCGCCACAGTAAGCATTCTGCATGTCACATCATGCACCTGCGTGTTTGCATGTGCTCTGCACATGTGTGCATACACAACATAGCATACTGTAGTATGCATCCTGTGTGGCCATATACCTGGCATGTGTTGCTATATTATGTATTGTACTATGACACCCACTCCTACGTCGCTTGTCGTACAAACATGCAACACTGACTTACCAGGCAGCTCCGAGCTCATTGTTTGGGAGACACCCACCTCCACGATGGACGCGAGGGTTTTAGCGTGTTGTTCCATGGGTGTCCCCAGACTGGCCAGCAGCTCCTCCGTGGCTGTGAGTGGGGGCTGGGTTGGTGGCCCACCACCTGTCCCACCTTGTTGTCTGGCGATTGTAGCGGCACGCTGTCTCGCATGCCGGATTAGGTCTGTGCAGTGCCTGCGGATCTGTTGATATGTGCGGTTGTGGCTGCCCAGGCTGTTCACCCTCCTGCGCATATCCTGCCACATCTCCTCCCGTTGTTGTGCCTGCAGTGGCACATGGCTAAATAAGATGTCATAATTATCATGTAGCAATGGTATGATCACCTCATCTTCTTGTCGGCTAAAGGCAGGCAGCCGGGAACGTGGCATTATCTGTAAGACATAACGATGGTGGCAGGTCACATTTACACTGCTGTTCTGGCATACTGCTGGGGATACATTGCTATGACATGTACAACATCTGCACAGTAATCTCTGCAAGGCATCATGGCAGTGATACAGCCAATGTGTTGCCGTCACACCATTGAGCAGTGGGTGTCATTTCATATCTGTGTGTCACCTCATCACACTGTACACGCACCATGTTGATGTTAGCCTGCTGTGGACATGTGTACCTGTCTACACCTGTGTCCATATCAGTTGGCACGGGTCCCCTTGTGACAACAGTTCTACTGTTCACCTGGATGCTGTCTATATGTCAATAGACATCACGTACATGGCCATTATGAACATCAGCAGTGGCACTGTACACATACACATGGACACCTGCACATTCATGTGTTGTGCCATGTACATCCACACAGCACTTTAGCCTTTTTGTTTGCCTCTGGGTCTTGTAAGCTAGCAGCCAGTCCCCCCCTCCCCCCTCCCTGAATTTAGCCTTCTGCATGATCTATCCCTTGCTACCTACCTTTTCTTTCCACCTGTGGTTACTTCTCCTTGGCTACCTGCCACTACTTCCACTTTTGCCCACTAGGTACCAGTGATCACTAGGCTTGGTGCCTTTAATCTTTCCCCTATCCTCTCTCAGTCTCTGCTCATAGAACTTACTTTCTCTTGTTCCCTTTTCATTCTGAGCCTACTTAGCCTACTTTCTCCCCTCTCGATCTCACTTTCTGCTTCTAGGCTTCACCCTCTTCTCTCTTTACTACCTTGACTTTTAGTGCCCCATACCAGCTACTCACTTGCTTCACTATCTTTCCCGGTGTCCTGCTGCTCACTGATTGTCTCCACTCACTCTGTTCTTACTTGCGGCCCCACTTCGCTCTCCACCCTACCCCATATCCCACCCACCCCTGGATGTCCTAGACATATACCTCACTAGCCACTCCCCCTATTTCTCTCAACCAATCCCCAACCTTCTCACAACTTACCTCAACTCCCTACATAGTTATTTCTGATCTGCATTCCACTTTTCAAACTCCACCCAACTCCAAAGACTATCTCTACTTCAAATTCCTTTCCCACCTTACCTATCTTAACTCCTTCTCTGTTTTCCCACAGCTTTACTGCCCCTTTCCTCTTGCCCTGGCCATACACTGTATTCCTATTCCATGCTACCTACCTTTTAACTATAACTTCACCACTTCCTGTTGCTAGTCTCCTTTTTTCTCCCTTCAACGGAAAATCTTTCACTGTAACTCAGCTCATCCCTACCTACTCTTAATCTGACATTCTATCACAAGCTATATTCTCTAGCTTCTTACCTACCACTATGTCTCCTCTACTCAAATCCTTTTCACATATATCACACTTTTCACCATTGCTACAACCACCCTAACCTTACCTTATTATGTCACCTTCTTTGAAAATATCTCTTTACATAAACACAATTTTCACCTCCAACAAACTTTACCAACCTCTTCTATCCACACACACTATCACAGCAACATAACCTGTTCCTCCACCTATCTACTACCAAAATTCCACAGAAAACTCATATATCTTTCTACTTAAACAAAACATATCATTATAACTCAACTAAAAATCCCAAATTCCACTTAGATTCTCAGCATAATCTCCTCCTACATGGTGATATTCATCCTAACCCTGGTCCCAATACTAATTCTAACTTCAATCTAAACAATATTACTTCTCCAACTCCATTGCCATGTACTAAAACAGCCAACTCCCTTCTAATTGCTCACCTTAATATTAGAAGTATAAATAACAAAACTCACCACCTTCATGCACTCTTGGACGTACACTCATTCGACATTCTATGTCTTACAGAAATCTGGCTAAAACCCTCTACTCCAGACCATGAAATCACCCCACCAGGCTATAATATTCTTAGAAGTGACCGTATAAAGAAGAAAGGAGGAGGCGTTGCCATTATCTATAAATCTAATCTCAAAGTCACACCCTATAATGAACTTCCCTCACTAGACTCCAAAACCGAAATACTGTCTACCAAACTTCAAATTAACAACAACAAATCAATATATCTAATCTGTATGTACATTCCCCCAGGAAATAATATCCATATTCTAGAAAACTTACTTAGTTCACTCTCTAATCAGCTACCCCAGGAAACTATTATCCTTGGGGACTTTAACATTGACTGGATAACCTGTTCATCCCAGCACCCTACTAGTCATATAAATCTCTATGGGTTCTCACAATTAATTACCTCTCCAACTAGAATCCATAAACCGAATAAAAAAGAAACTACTCTTGACTGGATCCTTACAAATAACCATACTAACATTTACACCCCAGGAACACTTCCCGATAATATTAGTGACCATATGCTCACTTATGTTAGTAGACAAAAATTGCATATCCCAATTACCCATAACATCAAGATATCCCGTTCCAATAAATCCTTCAACCCAGACAACTTTCTGACAGAATTGAAAGCATGTGACTGGTCCCCACTGGCTAGCCTTGAACTAAATGAAGCAGTGTCCTACTTTAATACTCACTTTCTACATATCCTTAATGATCATGCTCCCATTCGCTCTACTAGAATAAAATCTAAATCAGCACCTTGGCTCACTAAACAAACTAAGCAAAAAATGCATCTAAGGAATAAAATCTGGGCTAAATGGAGAGCTACTAAATGTATATCAGATCACCTACTCTTCAAACAGTTAAGAAATGCTACTAAAAAGAGACTCTTAAAGACAAAAAGGAATATTATCTCCACCTTCAACAAACAAGTCAACACACCCCTCAAAAATTCTGGTCAGGTATTAACAAACTTCTTAAACCAGGACATTCTACTACTCCTACCCCATCTGGCTTTGACCTCGACAATTCCTCCCAAATCCCAGATTCCTTTAACAAGTATTTTACAGAAACCATTCAAGCCCTAGCAAATTCATTACCCACATCTACTACTAGCTGCCATAATACCTCCAAAGCCTCAACTGATACCTTTCACATTCAACCTGTTGCTACATCTCTTATTTATAAGCATCTCAAAAAACTTAAACCTTGCACCCCATCTGCTGACCAACTTCCATCAGAATACCTACAAATTGCCGCTGAAGCCATAGACTATCCCATATCCATACTTATTAACAGAACTATCTCTGAAGGAAAAATTCCTTCCATATGGAAAATATCTCATATAATTCCTCTACACAACGGGCCCTCCTCTACTGAACTCTCAAACTTTCGCCCTATTGCCTTACTCTCCCCATTAGCTAAGATTATGGAAAGATGTATACATAAACAACTTCTTAACTACCTTCTGCAAAACAATCTTCTAGCTAACTGTCAACATGGTTTTAGACCTTCTCACAGCACCACAACTGCCCTCCTTTCCTTCACTGACGCTATAAATAATAATAGGAACAAAAATCTTTTCTCATCAGCACTATTCCTTGACCTGTCAAAAGCCTTTGATATGGTTAATCATAATATTCTCCTTGACAAGCTACATCACTATTCTCTTGGTTCACAAGCTCTTCAATGGTTTAGGAGTTATCTCCAAAACAGGCAACAAGCAGTGCTATGGGACAACAACCTTTCTTCCTTACTCCCAGTAAACATTGGGGTTCCACAAGGCTCAATCTTAGGTCCCCTTCTTTTTCTTTATTTATCAATGACCTGCACGTGAACATCCCCCAAGCCATCTGTATTCAATATGCTGATGACTCAACTCTAATCTGCGCTACTAATAATGTTTCCTCCCTCCAGTCCCTTACCCAAGCAGTCTTCCATAACGTTAGAGATGGTTTATGGAACACTCCCTCCTTCTAAATGCCAAAAAAACAAAACTTCTTCTCTTTACTCCTACACACAAATCTCCAACTCCTTTCTTCACTATCTCCTCAAATAATGCAACCTGTATTAACCCAGATATGACCACTTTCGCCTGTTAGGTGTTACTATTGACAACCATCTTAATTTTGATGACCATATTAACAATACCATTAAATCAGTTAACAAAAAGATAGGTTCTCTCTACAGAATTAAATCCTTTCTTACCCCTGCAGCCAGAAAAACCTTGGTCCAGACCCATCTGATCTCTACCCTTTTCTATGCCTCTGCTATATATACAAACTTATCTAAATCCAACCTTACCAAACTATCCACCTGTTACAATAGTATAACTAGATTCATTACTGCTAACCCCTTCAGAACTCATCACTGTCACAACCTCAAGCAACTAGACTGGTTAGAGCTAAATAACCACATACTCTATCAACAGCTACTTATCACTCATAAGTCTCTTTTCTACCCTGATGCTACCCCTAGCCTCAAAAAACTAATTTCACCATTTAAAAACCTATCCACACTACGCTCTGCTAATAAACTCCTTGTTGCCTTAAATAAATCATATAATAAAGCTGGGGATGCATTATTCTCTAACTCTGTAGGGAAATTCTGGAATCAACTCCCTTATGAAATAACTAACCTTGACTCTACATCCCACTTCAAAAGACGCATCAAAGAATATCTAAAATCCCGTGGTTATGCCCTTGTGCTTACCCTGACTGAAATGATTTCATTATTTCCCAAGTTCCCCCCTCTCCCCTTACGGGTCCTTGAATAATAGGTTTAATTATTGACTGTTTTATCCTTGATACTGACTCTACCTTAGCATTCTAGTTTATTGTCACATATGTTTTTCCAACCTGTGTACTGCTTATCTATCTTTTATTTAATCTATCTTCAGAATATTCTATACCACGTATTTTACTTTTTCTGACTTTTGCTCTATTGACATACTTTTGTCAGTGTTAGTTTTTCGTAAATTGCTATATAAGTCTACACTGGTACTTTTGTATTATGCTTATTTTGGTCTTTTGTAATAATTGTATTACTTCGTGTATTTGGAGCTTTTCTCCCCGGGCCTCTACTGAAAACGGATATATGTCCAGTAAGACTAGCCCGGTCAACAAATGTAAAATAAAATAAATAAATAAAATAAACTGTATGGGTGTTGGCCAACTTTCCACGGCTCACCTGTGTTGCACATGTGATACACATGGGACAATGTGTAACCATGCCACATTAGCAGGGAAGGTCATGCATAGCATGTACACACGCACATTGTCCACAGCAGCACACAGCACCTGTAACACCACAGGGTGCAACACCGTAACATTACTGCTGTGTATGGTTGATAGTGACAGTGCCTTTTGGCCATCGCACCATGTAGGACTGTGATAGCACATGCAGCCTTGCTGGGCAGGGCTGCATGGTATGGCAAGGTATGCCACATACATGTCACTGGGATGTGATCTACCTGGGGGGTAATGATATTGGCAGGGTGGCTGTCCATTCCATATGTCATTGCTATGTGTATTTGGACATTACACATGTCTATCACCATGGTGTGGACACTGGCCTTATGCAAGGTAGGCTGCACGCTGCTTGGTGGGGGTGTGTCTGGTGCATGCAGGTATCACACACCCATGCATACACTGTAACCCTGACAGGTGCTATGTGCTGCGATATTGATCTACACAGTGCTGTATGTGGCCACACACTGCTATCCCGTGCACATGGATGGTTACCTGGACTGACGTGGGTACCACATATGTCTACATCCAGTGCCTGCTGCCACCCCCATGTCTGCTGGTGCGGTACACACCGCCATCCCTCCCTCTGGAAACGTGATGTTGGGCACAGCATAGGTATCCATGTATGGGGACAGGGATATTCACATAGCAGGGGCACTGATGGTATCGTCAATCTGACCATACACATATGACGCACCCATCACACATACAACCCATTCATTATGTTGTCAAGAACAGTGACACAGCTATACCGCTACGCCGGGGACATTCACAGGCGTACATACACAGATGCATGCACGTCCAACTTTGGCATGGCCTGGACTATTGGTGTGGTTCGGCACATAACGTGTTTGAGTGTGGCTGGCGCAGAAGTACTGTGTACATGTCTACACAGTCTGCCTGTTCTACAGTAGGCATCGTTTATGTGCTGTGCACATATCATATCTGCACATTGTGTTGGTGTCTGTCTATCCACGGGCCAGTGGTGGGACACACAGGGCTATTGTTGAACATATATGCATGCAACCCTGTACTGCTGTACTGCTAGCTTCTCAGGTGCTAATGTGTCATACACATGCACACCATACCCATGGATGTGGTAGTGGGTTGCCACCCATACCCATCTCCTCTTGTGGGTTGCTATCATCCCACACCCCCTTTGTATTGTATGTTCAGGCTATGCACCTGTGTGGAGCTTGTGGGCGTGCAATGCAGTACTATGTGCCTTTGCACCCATCGCAGAACAAGTCATACAGGTACACTGGTGGCCATACACTGCACAGCTTGATGTTGGCACATCACATGTTGTACACACATAACACATCTCCTGTGGGACATGATCAAATGTACAGGCATGTCCATCAGTCACATGCCACTACTACCCCTACATGACGGCTATGCAGGACATGTGGCGGTACAGCAACTGTCACATGTGCACCTGCAATGCCCCCTACCTGCATCACGTGGTACTGCCTGTGGGGTATGTGCGTCTGCACCCATGCTATGGCCATAGATGACAGTTGTACATCGATATGTGCAACATACCTCATTGGGAGTTCTCATGTGCACATGTTCAACATGTGAACGCATTGTTTGTGTCTGTCAGACAGTCATTGTTGTGCATGGTTTACATGGCAGCCATGGCGTACTTTGTCTGATTCCACGTACTTCATTGGACTACCAGCATTGTACATTATCACGGCACATTCCAGCCATCACATAGCCATCCTAGATGACAGTGGGAGGTGTTCTGCCATGTGCACATATGTCACACAGTACGAGGGTGACTGACACACATTCTCAGGACAGGGTTCTGACTGCTGTGGATGTGTGTGATGCTGTCGACGTCCATGACTGCACCAGATGGTGTCATCTGGATGTGTAACATTCACAACACACACCTACCTTCACATAGCAACACATCATCCACAAGGATGGACATCCCTGCATGAACACTGTATGCAGTATGTCTGTATGACCACTGCATGCACCACTGGTAGCCACCAGCATGGCTGCCAACAGTGGCAGTGTGTATCCTGTGTGAACATGGGTTACACCATTCACAACACACCTGTGTCAGATGTTCCTGTTGTGTGTCACAGTGCAGTTCCACACATCATGTAACAGTATGCATCATGCACCGGTATGTTGCAGACATGTGAACGGCTGTGCAAGTCAACATATGCACACATGACACATCACCTGGCACAACATGTCTGTCTTACCACATGCTATTGTGACCACCCTGTGATGACATTGTACAGGCTACGTGGAATGGGACATCTGATGGCTCAATGGTGTATTCACCCTCTGGATGTGTGTCTAGCCATGTGTACAGTAGGCAGTGGTCTGCACACAGAGATACTGTACATTTGCCTACTCTGTCACTGCGACTGTTGACTATGATCATACTGTACTTATGCAGGCATGTGGTATTGATCCACTATGACAGTCATGGTCGACCACAGTACTGTGGCACACATGACCTGCAGACATCTGCCTAGGGTGTGGGGCCCACATGTCCATCTTCACATACTATGCTGCCTCTGCAGCAGTGTCACATGTCTGTCGCCAGCAGGGCTGTCACAGGCAGGCACGGCATGCAGTGATGTGTGACAATGCTTGCACCCCCCACTGTGCTGTACACATGCACTGCACACACAGTAAGGCATGCCTGACATTAATCTGCAGTGCCTGGGACCTGCCTCCATGCTCTACAGAGCACACCTGCCGGTCCAGATTGTACACAGATCATACCTCCCAGGCACATACCTGGACTGCAACACACACAGGTGAGTGGATCCCACATCACACAGTGATGTACACACATACTGTATGTTTTTCTAAGACAAATGCATCATAGGTACTCCATGTTCGGATACCCATGTTTGTGACCGCTAGACACATTGTGACACGTGACGGTGAATACACTGTACACCACAGGTTACATGCTGGCTGTGTTATCATACTGTACATTGCACCTCGGACAGTTGCTACTGCCATGTGCTGACAGCAACACGCACTTCCCTAGTATGGACTCCCATGTACCCACACATGCTTGGCCATGCACTACACATAGCTGGGTGACACATTAAACAAGACATACCATACCTACACTACCCTTGGCATGCACCATACCTCCATGTGTCTGTGTGCTATACCTACAGACATCCCCCCTCTGGTTGATGGACATATATGCTTTGCAGCCCTGCTAGCCACACCCTGGACACACACCCATTGCAGCATACATGGTACATGTGCTCAACAGCCAGTACTACCAACATCTGCTGACGGGGGTAGTTAATGGCATGGCACCCCGGCAGACGGACAGTATACATGACTATGCTGACACATATCACAATGCACTTCCGCTACATGTACGCACTGGTAGGGACCATGCTATTCCACACAGAGACATGGTGGTACTGGCCTTTTCACAGATGCCACGGTGGTATGCATGTTCCATGCACATGTGCTGTATGGGTGCATGTGCAGGCTGTTGCACGGTGGGTATGTTCAAATGTGTGTGGTGCATCACTTGACAGTCATGGTGTGTCCTCGTGGTCCATCACATACTCCACAGCTAGCTACCTACACATGACCACCATACTTTGCAGTGTGGGCCCTCACGCAGTGTGGTGGTATGTCTGTGTTGTTTGGCTACATCCACATTCAATGTAGCATACGACAGTCACCCAGGCATTGCCGACAGATATGTTGTTGGCAACATGCCAGCCAATGGGTTACCTACCAATAATATACACTCTCACTCACTACAGGGTTCCAATCCATACATGGACATCGCATTGTCCCTGTGGACACATACATGGTACTGCCATGCACACATTATGTCCTCGGACACTGTCCCAATGTCACCTCAATCTCCATAGCTGTTATATCCCGCCAAACTGGTTGTTATGTGTCTCTGCAGCAGCCCACTGAATTAACTGCTAGCCCATTCATGGACGTTGTGTACCTTGACCACCACACCACCGCATCTATCACACTACACATGGGTGGTAGTGCATTGCACGTGTGGGACTGCATTCATACAGACATGACTGCACCATTCGGTATGGCACTGGGGCACATCCTCACATACATGCTTCACACACTCATTGACGACTTCCATGCCTTTACTGGCACCCTTGTTGGGCGTCTGTGTGCCACAGCACACCACATCCATATGATGGCCACCTGTCATACCATTGCATGGGTGGTTGGTGTAGTACAGAGGGTAACAGATCAGACACTATCCCCACATTGCCCTTCAGCACCATTCCACATTCTGGTATTGGCAATGTACACATCCACCATCACATCATACCCTGTGTCTCAGGATGTTAGGCTATGTGACTCCTGGACAGGTCGCACAGTGGTGCAAGCATATCATGCTACCTACGACATGTAAGGTACATGTGGCATTACACAGTCCTCAGTCATGTGTCCCCTCATGTTCACTATTTGCTTACATACACAACATGCTGTCACGGAGTAATGTCCATGTCTACATGTCCCACATCTACATACCTGGCAGCATTCTAGCTCCAGCAGCTCATACTGCTAACATCCATGCAGGTGTCGGTGTGGCAGATATATCGTACATGTCATTGTGTCAGATACATCACGGATGGTGCATACACATCACCTTTGCATAGCGACAGTCATCCACTGGGTATCACGTGGATACTGTCCCTATACATGCATATCACATTGTACATGGTTGCTGTACACACACATGCCCCACATGGTGCTGTGGTTGCCATATTCCACTGTGGCGTGGGTACACATCTGCAGGGCCACACATATCTGGACTATGTGTGTTGCTGGGACATTGGTAGCCTTTGTACTTGTGCCATACACACATCTACACACGGGCAGGGTTACTATAACACATTCGTGGTGTGCCTTCCACAATGGCTACAACTTTCCATGTCACAGTATAGTCATGCCGATGTATACCAGGCTCAGACAGTTTACATATGCAGATGACAGACGGGAACACATCTGTACTCATCTGCATACCACTTACACAGTGGTGTCATGTACTCTGCCATGGGCCATGTCCTCCGCATTACTGATGCATGTAGTACTCCTACATGGCATTTGCAGTGGGCAGGGTGAATGAAGCAGTCATGCATATGTGCACACAAGCCACATTGCTTAGCCTGGGCTTCTGTTTACCTACACAGACTAGACACACACCATGCTGTAGAACATAGGTCCTGTGCACATCCCACAGGGACACACTGTGGCACTGGTCATGTGATAGCTCCCTTGCTGATAGGGTGACACATACACATGGGACCACCACAACAGCAGTACTGTGTAGACATGCAGTTGACATCCACCTTTGCTGTCCAGTGGACAGTACCATGGGGGGGGTGGCACGACTGTGTACATTGCACATGTGTTTACACATGGACCTGCCAGACATCATTGTTGCACACATTGCACCTGCTACAGATAGCTTGGACATGGTTACTTGATGTTCCTTCCATTTTGGGTGGCTATTCTGCTACTGCTCTGTCCCATATCTGCAGGCCATACATATCCTGTTAATGTACATAACACTAGGCCATACGTCCATCATGCATGCTATGCCTGTGATACTGTGTATAATGTCTGAACGTATCCATCATGATAGCTTTACATTATACATACTTGACATGGTCACCCCTACTGCGAGGCATACGTGCACGTCGTGCACACATTACGTATGACATCAACAATATCTGCCCATACACATGTGTGCTGTGACACTATACATACATGTCCTATCCCCTGCTGTGGCACTTCATTGTTGGACATCCACTGCCAGCATCAGCGTGGGTGGTGGCATTGTTCTGTGTTTTAAATCACGATGGCACCCCTTGGCCTATCCCAGCTGTGTACATGATGTCCCACTGCTGTGCACACGGTGTCCACAGTGGTTGGTGTACTCAGCAGGTTAACACTACATAACCACCTTTCACCACTCTCTCCTTTATGGACAGGTATCTTTACTGACAAACACCGTTCACATACAGTGCTGATTTGTCATACATATCATGCGTTACACACCATTACATCTCGTGGGTTCTACATACCTTTCCTGTATTGCTTTCCGTATTCCGTTTGTGTCTCGCTACTGACAAGTGATCAGCTCTTGTAGGAATAACGTCTTTGTTCGGTATGAACATACAGTTTGACTATCCTGGGAGTCTTCCTTATATCCGTCGTCACCTGCGGCATGTGGGTTCATCACACCAATAGCTGTTCCTCGGTGTGTACTTATGCGCATATCACCTGTGCATCTCCTCCATTCGTACGGTACTCGTCGTAACTAGGCCATGGTTCATTCATCGTCTGGGCGTTGGTTATCTGCACTACCTTTGTGGGGATGGTATGTATTGTGTTATATTATGTGTGACTACAACCGCTATGTGTCGCGTCAGGTACATTTGGCTGTGGTGTTAGCCTTGGATTGTGTGTGTTGGGTATGGTATTATGTTCCACATGTGGGTGTCCGTGTCCTGCCGGCGTCTGTCGATGGCGTTTTGCATTCTGATGTGTAACATAGCTCTTGTATTCCTGTACACAACGGATGCAGGTATGCATCCACTGCTGATAGTGGTTCCCACGCGGGATGTTGCGGGTATGCCGCTGTCATTAACTGCCTGTATGTTTGTGCTGCTATTTCGGATTGTATCCCTTTGATATGTGCGATGGGGTATATCAGCGGCTGTGGGTGACGGGTACGGGTTGTGGGCCTTGCATTTGTACATACACGGTATGCTTCTGTGTGTGCTCCATCCCTGCCTGGGGAGTTACAAGTTAACTGTCTGTTGTTCTAGGAGTGTAGGTTTTGTTGATGTCGTCTGCTGTCGGTACCGCCTGCTTGTGTGCTTCCTGCATGTATTCCTCCGTCACATCGGTAGTATATCTGCAGCTGTTCGTAGGTGCCGACTATCCCTTGGCATTTTGTCACGGATATTTACGGTCATTGTGGTCCTGTAGTTGGGACGGCCTGTATGCTACCGGTTGCCACCTATTCGGTGGCGATTGCTTGTTTAACACTCGTGAGAACACACAGCAGTGTTTACGGACGATACGTGTCCACGATCGGTGCCGGGTAGCACATGCGTATTTCCGCGGTACATAACTATTGCTGCGTAACGTTGCCGATATATCGTATTGGAATTAACATGTCGGCGCCATACATACGATGATGGTTTGTACATGCGTCCTTTGCATGTCATGTTGGCTATACTCCTGTGGTACATTCTGGGACATTTTCGATTTGCATCGTTTTACGTCGCCACGCGCCTAGCCAGTGAGGAGCTCTCAGTACTACTTTATGGGTACTGCTATACATACGCCTGTGGTTCCTATACTGTATGCCTACACATGTTATTCCACTCCGCCTGTCACATGCCACCTACATACACATTTTATAGTGTCACACACATTACACTGGCACAGCGGAACACACGACACCCTCACCTCACACATAGACATACTGCCGCTTTCGCAGGGACGGTTGCACACAGTACCTACATTGAACACGTCGTCGGCGGCAGTGTCTACCTCCGCCCTCATATCCTCAGAATATTACACGCACATGTCCTGTTACTGTATCGTGGCCTGGCGATCATCCCGAATGGCGAATATGCATTTAGGTGGGTTGACCTTTCCATGGGTGGCGTTCCCTGCTCTGTCCACCCTCCCGGATAGTCAGGTTGTCGTTCAGTATGTTTACTATGTTGAGAGTTCGCATCTTACTGCATCTGTAACCTTGCATCCCTGTGATTCCCTGTTGAACTTGTTTTACTTTATATCTGTGTATGTGTACATATATTTCTACGTGTGTAATGATATCTATATCCATATTTGTGTATGCACATATGTACATATGTAGACACCTTCCGCCGAACGTGGCAGCATACGGCTACGCCGTCTGCTGTCGGACCAGCGTCCGGTTGAGGTGTTGGCGTTCCATGCTCCGCTGGCTGTTGGTTGTGCAGTGTTTGGGTGCTACCTATGTTGGAGTCACACATGGGACCGCCCATACAGTACACATTACGGGCGGACATGTTTGTGTGCCGTCCATTTCACTGTGTGTGCAGGTAGGGAGGTGTCAGTCCATGGGGCCTACGCTGTCAGAGTATGTGCTATACGTTCCCTCTTTGCCAAGGCATAGGCATATTGGGTATGCCTCCGTCTGTCTACTGGGGCTGGCACAGTGTGTTCATGGCGCTGAACGCCCTGTGCCTGTGCTTGCCTTGGCAGTTGTGGCGGGCTTGGTGGCCCTACACCATTATGTCCCTGCGGCAGCTGTTTCCGCAGGATCATATTATGTAGCATAGCACATACTATGAATATGTGGGCACATGTGCCTGGAGAGTACTGCAAGGCTCCACCAGATGTATCCAAGCACCAGAACCGTGATTTCAACATCCCAAACACACGCTCTATGATTATTCTGGTTTGTGCATGTGCCTCATTATGGCATTCTTGCATGTGTGTGTGTGCATTTCTGAAGGGTGTGATCATCCACGGCTCCAATGCGTAGCCAGCATCCCCCACAAGGTGACCTTGTGTGATGTCCCCCCTGGCGAATACCTGATACAGCTGTGAGGCATGCCAGATATGGGAGTCGTGGTAGCTTCCGGGGCTGCCAGCACACACATCCATGATAATGCCCTGCGCATTGCACATGACCTGGCAATTGATGGAGGGGAATCCCTTGCGGTTTATGTAGCATCTACCCTGCTCACCGGGTGGTGACTTGATTTCTATGTGCGTACAGTCTATCGCACCCAGTACCTCCGGGTATTGTGCCACACGGTGGAAGTGGCGCATATTGCTAGCCAACTCCTCCTGAGATCTGGGGAAGTATATATACTCATGGGCATGTCGTAACATGGCATCCAGAAACTGGTGTAGTACCCTGGATGCTGATGCCTGTGAGATGCCCATTATATCCCCGGTTGGCCTTTGAAAGGTACCTGTTGCCAGTATTCGCAAGCTTACACATACCTTTGTGTCCACTGGAATGGGCTCCCCTCTTTTGTCTCTTGTCTCTTGTTCTCAGGCTTGGCCGGCACAGCTCCACTATTTGCTGTAACGTGTCCCTGTCCACCCTGTAACGCTCTACTATCTCCAGGTCTTGCAGCCCCTGGTAGGTCACCCTTGGTCTGAACACTCTCCTTCTCCTCTGAGGCCTCCGGTAGTTGTCGGCACCCTCCTCCGCAACTCCGTCTGTCTCTAACACATGCTGATGCATCACGGCCACGGCAGCACCCAACATATACATTTTAAAAGTTCCCCGTGTGTTTACACCGTAAGGCGCAGCGTTTGGGAATTCGCGCTGTGTGTTGTGTGCATTCCCACTTTATAGTGTTGTGCTGTATACCCGGTGATGTCATTGGGTGTGTCTCTGCTGCCGTATCTGTGGGTTATCTACCGTGTTTTACCATTGGCACTGCAACGCTGTTGCCTTTGGTGTTACATTACACTTGCCTGCATTGGTTTAGCTTTACACCTTACTTTACTGTTTCCGCACATTGCACTTACTATTTACGGGAGTGCATCCTGCAGGCACATGACATGTCATGCATTTTGTCTGCCGCCGCCGTTATGATAACTCTCTCCTTGGCTGTGCTGTATCGGTTCTTCGCTCTTTGCATTTCTGCAACGCACACTACTTTCTTTGCATTCATATTCCTCCCCTTTCCCGTTTTGCAGATTTCTGCATGCAGAGTTGTCAGCTGCCGCCGATTGCCCTCCGTCGGTTGATTGGTGTTAATTACTCATTACGACTCCAATTACACTGCTTCCGCATTTCCTCATATTCTCCGCATCACCTTCCTGTATCCATGGTTGTTGACGGGGCGGCCGTCACATGACTGGTTTGGGGAACGTAGTCATCCTCGTGCACATGCATCTGTGCGCGCATTGTATACTCTCAGCGCATCTATTTCCTCACACGGTCCTGATGCTGTGATGTGCATTGTACAGCCCAGGTTTGCTGGGCTCCGATGTGCTTCCTCCTACAGCGGCACACCCCTCTGCGATTGACAGGTGTTCCCTCTAGGCCACTCCTCGGTGTTTTACCGCTGCGCCATTTGGTGCAGCCTTACGCCGGCGGGGGTTTTGCGATTCAGTATTATCTGCCTCATTTGCATGGCATTGACTACTAATACATGGTTACGCCGCCAGACACCGACGCCACTCCTTGGCAACCCTTGGGCTGTGGTTGTGGCTTTCCATTCATACTATGGTGTATTGTGTCTGTGATGCTGATGTGTCTTATACTGCTCTTTTATGGCATTGTCATATTACTTCATTGTTCCTCACCTTCCGCGGACATGTCCTGGGGTTCTGCTGTGGTTTTTGCGTACATGACATTTATGTCGTTATTTACATTTTCTGCAGGTTTTCCTTTGACATTCTCGGTTTCTTTCCACATTGCCATGTTGCACCACTATGACACATGACGTTGGCAGCCTTCCGTTACTCCTATGTCATGTTTGGATATATGTAAACCATTTTTTTTTTTATTTACATTGCCGTGCTGTTATGCTACGCCCGCGCCACTTCGTGAATCGCTACTTGCCTTCATTTGCATGGTGCAACACCACACATGGGGTATTTAACATACCTACACCGGAGGCGGCACAACTCCGGCGTACGCCGCTGATGCACGTGGGTTTGGATCGTACCTGAATCGCTCGGCGGCCATGTCTGGTGTTGTGGCGCCTACGCCATGCGTGCGCCTGGCGCAAGGTTCATGAATCCCGAGGATGTTCTATATTTTTTTTTTCTTGTGAACTCTTCAATTACAGTTACTACATTTTCAGAAAGCCACAAATGTTTTAAAGATATATTCAAAGTTACTTTTTTGTGTGCAAAGAACTGTTTTGTTTTATAAATAATCAAACTTTCTGAGGAACAAATAACATGCTATGAATCAACTTGTTTCTCTTTGTGATAAAGAGACCTAAGGTTAGTAATTTGATACATTTCCTTTCTCTTCTTGTTTTAAATAATGGCATTTTTTCTAAACTATGCATTTACTGAGGGGTGGGGGAGGGTAGTGAGAGAAGTTTGATGAAAAATATGGAATAAGTGAAATAATAACTTATTAGCTCTTTAAAATTATTTATGCTGTTTAAACACTGTTGCTAAATATTATACCATGACTTAATTGCTTATACATGATTTCAAATAATATGTCATGATATAATTGCAAATAATTAGAACTAAAATAGTTGTAAGTAATGAGTCTCATGTTTAACATTATTAAAACAAACAGCAAATAATATATCTTTGTAGATACTCTTTGTAGCTTCTTTTTTTCTTTCTTTCTTCTCTCTCTCTCTCTCTTTCTTTTTTTTCTCTCTTTTTTCTTTCTTTCTTTCTCTCTCTCTATTATATATATATATAGTTATATAGTTCTGATAATACTGATATATGTATATAATAAGATCTGTATGAGAAAATGAAATGGGGCATATAAATATAAGTTGTATAATATGTTACTTGCAACAAACGCAAAATGTCCCACAGAAAAAAACCACGATCCACGCTGTGTTGAAATACCAAAAAACAGATGTTCTTTATTATAAATAGACCACCGAACAATCTAGTAGTTGAGCGCTTTCATGTATAACGATACACTTCATCAGAACCATTCATCATACAGAATAGATGTACATAGTAATATGAGCTGTTTCTAAATGTTCTTACTTGTTTATATGAAGCTGATTTATAAATTGTTTAGCTTTGTCATAATAGATAATCTAATTAAATGAGGTTAACTTTAGTTAATAATAGTTAGTATTGAATTAATTTGGTGGCAGCTGAGGTACTGCTGCTTAGGATTGGGGGATAACTTGAGTGGTATGAGCTACTCGAAGTTGGAGTTCTTAACTCCAGGCTGGGTGCAATGTTTAATCCTAAAATTATTTTCACCTGATCATTGTTGTATGTATATAGTTCTGACATCCACATCACATTTTATAAACTCATTGTCACTACGAATAAAAGTGAAACTTACACAAAATTCCATAAGATTTTCATTAAATACAGTTATAATTAATGGAACGCCTAAAGGAGGAGATATACTATCACTTATTTTGTTAATTGTTATTCTGATTATATGTCTTATATGTTTATAAAAGCTAAATGATATCTCTAAAAGGAATTTCTTTAAACATTAATGGATTGAATAACCCATGTAAAAGGGCAAGTTTAATGAGCTATATTAATTTGCATAGAGCCAACTTAATATTCCTTCAAGAAACACATCTCCTGAAAAAGGATATAGATAAATTAGCCACTAATAAATATACAGTCTTGGTTAGTTCAGAACACACACAGAAAAAGAGAGGAGTGGCTATTTTATGGAATAAAAATATGCCCATACCTAAAACTATTAAGTCTTATAAAGATGATAAAGGAATGTTCTGTATGGTTACAATACAGATTAATGGGAAGATATACACATTAATCAATGTATATTGGATACCAGGAATCGGCATTAATACAGTGAAACACCATCTCAATAAGATCATATCATATTCTATAGGAGATATTATTTTAGCAGGTGACTTTAATTGTATACTACATGAAAAAGGTACTACTACTACAGGAAAAAGGAAAATTACATCTAATGCAAAACATTTAAAGGATTTTGTTAATTTATATCATTTGAATGATATTAATAATCAGATAGATTCAAAATCATTACCATACCCTTTTTTTTCTAACAGATATAAAACTTATTCAAGAATAGATAGAGTCTTTATTTCTAACCAGATGGTAACAGACTTAATTAATTCCACAATCATTTCATGTCCTATATCAGATCATAATTCAATTGTCTTTGAATTTATGGTAAAAAGTACTTATAATGTTCAGATCAAAAGAATACCAGCATACTTAACTCAACTAAAAGACTATAAAGATTATATACTTTCAGAAGTGCAACATTTCTTAGACTTAAACTCTACACCTGATGTCTCCATTGTTTCCATTTGGGATGCTTTAAAATCATATTTATATGGACAAAGTATCAGATGGTATAATAATAAAAGGAAATCTTGGGACAAGGAATTACTAGATATTCAAAGCAAATTAGACTCATACAAACATAATAATAAAGAAAATATTATGGACAAAAAAGTCATTGAGGAAATAAATAAATTAAATGAGAAATACAAAGAAATTTTAACCCATAAAGTCAAAATAACATTAGAGAAATATAAGTTTTTGTCTTACTCAATAAGTCCCAAATACTTACATAAACTTAAAAATAAAACAAAAAGGTTGAATAAGCAAAATCCTATCAAAGAAATTTTCTCTCCAGGGAAAAAGAAGAATGTTTCTAGTTTACCAGAAATTTTAGATGAATTTAGAAATCACTTTCACAAAATTAATCATAATAACATTAACATGGATCCTAAAGATAAAATAAAGAAATTTATAACTACAAACATGAACAAAAACTTAACAAACAACAGACTAAACTAATAGATAAAAATATTTCATATACAGAGGTTATTACACAAATAAACAAACTTAAATCAAACAAAGCTCCAGGTAATGATGGTATTATACCAGAGATTTATAAAATTCTTCCTAAAAGTACTTACTCATTAATACATAAGGTTTTTATTTTGGCTCAAAATGAGTTAACAACTCCCCCATCTTGGCAATACACATTTATTTCACCAATTTTAAAACCCAATAAAGACCCAACCAGATGCACTTCATATAGACCTATTTCATTACTTAATGTTGACTATAAAATGTTTATGAGTATTTTTGCTGATAGATTAAAGACAATCATCCCAGGCATAATAGATATAGATCAGACAGGCTTTATTATAAATAGAAATACTTTTGATAATATAAGGAGAACTTTAACGTTAATTGATTTTGCAAACAGGAAAAAGAAAGATTTAACACTTATTAGTCTCGATATAAGTTCAGCATTTGATTCAGTAAGTTGGGACTACTTGTTTATCTTACTAAAGTGCACAAATTTCTCTGATGCATTTGTAAATCTAATTGAACATCTATATAAAGGAGCACTGGCTTATATTAAGATAGGATCATATGTCTCACAAAAAATACCAATTTTAAAAGGTACAAAACAAGGGTGTCCACTCTCACCACTATTATTTACTTTAATAATGGCGCCTTGGGCTAATTTGATCAGAAATAGTACTGATATAGAAGGATTTGATATAGATGAAAATACAATATCTAAAATTCAACTTTTTGCAGATGATGTTCTAATTACGTCATCAGGAACTAACTCTTCTATGCAGTCCTTATTTGATAAAATGCTGGATTTTAAAAATATCTCTGGTTTGATATTTAATGAAGAAAAAACTAAAATATTACCAATATACACACGAAAAATGTCCTCATTAATGATTTTAACAAATATATACCCAACTCAGCTCAGATAACTTACTTAGGTATAATATTAACTAAAGATATTAAATCCATTATACATAATAATTATAGTAACTGTCTTCTTAATATACAAAATCTTTTCAATAGCTGGAACAATATGTTTTTATCATGGAAGAGAGACTCACAATTATTAAAATGATAATATTCCCTAAGATATTATATTTAATACAATCAATAATACTCCCACCTACAAAAATAATTATTAAGAAATTTAATTCATTAATGTTAAATTTCTTATGGGCACCTAATAGACCTAGGATTGCATTAAAGAAACATACTAATAGCTGGTCTCAAGGGGGCATTTCATTTCCAGACTTTAATTTATATACTATCTCTTCTATTATAAAAGTTATTACTTTGTTAATAGATCAGCCATATGTTGCAAGATGGAAAGATTACTGGGAACTAATTAGCATTCACTTCATGAAAATCTCTTTAATACATAAAAATATTATTGTAAATAACCCCATGTTATGGTTACTAAAATAATTTTGAACTTCAGCTATTACACCAAAATATATAGTTAGTTACCCATTAAACATTATTATTAGTTATCGTAATTTTATATTTATGCATCCTAGGTATAAGGAATGGAATTTTATCCTATTCCCTATAATGTATACACAAGGTATTCTTTTGTCAACCACCTCTGAAAGAACTCTTTTAGTCACTGAGAATGATTTAAAGTATTGGTATCAGTTGCTGTCTGATAATAAAGTTAAAAATTAAGACTTCTTAAAGCAAGACTTTGATTTGAGAGAAACATGCTGGTTAGAAATTCAGACTTTTACACATCTTATTAATAAAATTGATTTAATGTCTTTAACAGTTAAAGAATCTGTTCCAATTCTGATTGACTACTTGATATTAAATTTACAACACAGAGTTTCTGATAAAGGTAAGCTTTCACACATACATAAAATTATCAGAGAAGAAACTCATTACAGTTCAGATACCTATTGGAATTATTTCATTTCCATTAATGGTGAATCACCAAAACAAGATAAACAATATATATTGGAATCTGCTTATAAAACTACTTCTTCCATTAATTGGAGACTTTTTACTTGGAAATTTTTACATAGATCTTTCTATACACCTTTAATGATGAATAAAATAAATAATAAAGACAACTTATGTAAAAGATGTAATGTAGAAATAAATGCTGATTGGGCACATATGTTTTATAACTGTATAAAATTGAAGGAATATTGGAAGTTAATCAATGATTTTTTGCAGGCCCTTTTCACAGATAATTTCATTGTTTCTAAATCACTTATATTATTTAACACCCCTGTTCCTAAAAGTGTTAAAAAAGTTAAACTTCCCTTATTATGGTCTATTCTAGCAGTGGCAAGAAAAATAATAACCAGAAATTGGATTTCAGATACTCCTCCTTCATTTAATGAATTTAAAAATGTTATGACTGAAGTGTGTCATATGGAATTGATGACAATAAAATCAAGAACTACTAGAAAAATGTCTTACTATATTATATGGGATACTTTACAAAACCTGTTAAAAAAATCTTAGTTTCAATAATAAGACATTACAGTTTAATCAATTGATTTGATTTGTAGTGGATGTCTCTGTAAATACTTTGGTTATTTTATTAAATGTTATAACTATTTATATTTTAACTGCTTGTATAAGATTGTTATGATATTTATTGTGTATGTTAAAAACAATAAACTTGTTTTAACAAAAAAAAGAAAAACAATTCTGTATTTCCTGCCAGTTATAACCCCTGGTTACTAATTCATCTTTCAGCTGTTAACTAGCAGTTAAGAAGTCTTTATCTCTGTTGTGCAATCTTGAATATCTAGCATTTGACCTTTCATGATGTTACTATACATGTGCTTAGGATGTAAACTGTCATATTTCAGCAAATTATTCCTTCTACATTCTATATGGTATAAGGAAGTGTAAATCCCTGTGTTGACATTTACATGAATGGAAGCATCCAAAAAATCAATCGTTGTCATAGAATAATGTACAGTGAAGTTCAAAAAATCAGTGATTGTCTCCAAATACTTAACAAATTCAAGTATCACAGTTATAGAGCCCTTCCATAACACAAATAAATCATTGACACATTGTTTATAATAGACCAAATGTGAGGTAAAGGAGTTGTTATCCAACACATGACACCTCTCCCAGTTGGATAAAACCAAGTTGGCATAACCATTTGTGCAGGGGGTTTCCATAGCAACCCCCTTGCCTTGATTTTCTCCCTCCAAACCTTCAAGCCTATGCTTTCTCCAGGGGTCCTAAGATGGTTCACAGACAATACCACGGTCCTCTGATATGTCAACAAATGGGGAGGAACAAAGTCTTATCTCCTGTGCAGACTGGCTTTACAGACTTGGGAGTTAGCTTTGAAGAGTCAGATCTCCCTTCAGGCTGTCTACATTCCCTCGACTCAGAATGTTGTGGCAGACACACTCAGCAGGTCCATGACTCAATCCCACAAATCGATGTTACACAGGGCTGTGTTTCTGGACATGGTCCATTGACAGGGTATACCTCAGATTGATCACTTTGTCTCCCCCATGAACAGACAAATTCCCAGTTTTTGTGCCAGGGTCCCACATCCCTTGGCATAGAAGGTGGATGCTCTATCTTTCTCTTGGAAGGGGATGTTTCTGTATGCATTCCCCCTTTCCACTTCTCCAAAATGTTCTGCTGAAAATCCTGCAGGAGCAACCAAACATCTTGCTGGTGACACCCTTTTGGCCAAGACAGCATTTGTTCCCCCTCCTCCTGCATTTAGCCAAGGGCAATCATGACAAGTTACCCCACAGAAAGGACTACTCACACAGGACAAGGGAACTCTAGTACACCCACAGATGTCAATTCTAAATCTGACTCTATGGGTGATAGTGTTTTGATTCCCTTCAGACATCTTTTTTCTGAGGATGTGCTTCAAGTTCTGCAGGAAGCCAGAAAAACCACAATGAAGAAATCCTACATTTCCAAATGGAAGAAGTTTTCCATCTGGTGTCTCAAAAAGCATTTACAACCACTGTTAGTGGATGCCCCAGTGGTCTTGCCCTAGCTGTGTGAATTACCGAAGAGTGGGCTGTCATACACCTCAGTAAAAGCCCATCTTTCTGCTATCTCTGCATGTCTGCCTATGTCTTGCCCTTTAGCTTCCAGGTTGGAAGTCAAACTCTTCTTAAAAGTTGTCTTTTACATGAGACCACCAAGGAAACCAGTTCCTCCTCCTTTGGATCTCAATTTTCTGCTAGAGAAACTTACCCTGACCTCCTTTGAGCCAGAAAGTTCCTTTTCTCTGCAACATTGCACCTGGAAAACTGTTCTTTTCATGGCCATTACTTCTGCCAGAAGGTTATTTGAGTTACAAGGTCTGATGTCTTCCTCTCCCTTCACAGTCTTCCATAGGGATAGGGTCTCCTTATAGACTAATCCCTCTTTTATGGATAAGGCAGTTAATGAGTTGTCTCTCAATCAGTCTTTAACCTTCTAAACTTTCTCCCTTCTCCTCAATCCTCCAGTGAGAGGATTCTGCACACTTTAGATGTGCATAGACAACTCAGGTACCAAATAACAAAATAAAAAGGCATAGAAATGAGCAAACCAAATCACTTTAATCAAGAAACCAGTAAGCGCTTTCGTCTACATAACACTTTTTCAAACTGACATATATTTCTTTGACCCAGCTTTTAAAACACAGAAAAAGTCACATGACATAAAAAAATCACGACATAAAAAAATCACCTGATATAACTTAAAGCAAACTTATAAAATACTAATGCTTTAGCTTATTCTTTTTTAAAAAAAGCAACAAAATCATCCTTATTATTAAGTTCTGGTGGATAGCAAGCATTTAATTTTACCTGCCAAGAATATTCTCTCCACCCTAGTACATCTTCAACATTGAATAACTTATCATATCCCTGTATCTCATCTAATACAAGAAATTTTAAATTCACTCCTCATTTCCATCTCTTGTAATGTTTAGCCAATGCATTTTATTCATCACCAATGCTCATTGCATGTTTATGTTCATATATACATCTGAATAACTCTCTAGAAGAATGCCCTACATAAAAAGAAAGGCACGACATGAATTTCACTAAGTAAACCACAAATCTAGATTTACACATGTAACAACCCTTTAAGATAATGTTAATATTATTAACTAAAATCTCTTGCACTCCCAAAAAAAGATACTCACAGAAATGACAGCTAAAACACTTTTATATCCCTGTTTTGTTTACAATAACATTACTAGGGGCTTTTAACTTAACCTGAAAGAAGTTTTTAAAACTCTTCCCTCTCTTTTGTACTTTATGCACTAGGTTAGATGCACTTGTGGGTCATTTTAAGCCTAGCCATTTTCCCTTTCTGTTCATGAAATAACCTATCCCATTTGGTTATAGATTGGCCTTACTCATCCCATGATCAATAATTATATATTACCCCCCAATAAGAATAACTGAGATCACACCATAGATAATTTGAGGGGACCCTTGTATGGGGTAAAGCATTTAGGAGTTGCATCTGTCCATTAGTAGTACAGTGGGCAATCTTGGGGTAAATTGTCTGTTTCTCATCACTAGACCCAAGTTGCACATGAAAATGGACAGGGATGAACTTCGTTTCATGTGAATGGGGAGTCTGTACCACAGCAACTTATCCTCTGCAAAATATACCTGTCCCTCCAAACTCTTCTTTTGGTGTTGAAGAAGAGGTTTAGCTCTCTGGACTGATTATTTCTGATAACATTTGAATTGCTGATGTGATGACTCACAAATGGATTGATCTCTGTGATAAAACCTGACAGCAGCAAGGTCTGTTTTGTCACCATTCCGACATTTATGGTGCATTTAGGGAATGACCTGCTTTCTGTGCTCCGGCCTGATAATATCATGCTAGCTTTTTGCTCACTTTTGACTGAAGGCTGTGAACAGATTAGAGGAGTAACTGACTTGTGTGATATATGTCACATAGCCTAGTGGTAACATATTGCATATCGACACCATTCTTACCTAAAGTACTGCTTCTGATGGCACAATAATGGACTAGTCTGATGTCAGTTTTATAGCCTGAAAATAACATGGTATGGTTTCTAGCATTCTGTAGTTGAGCAACACCCCCCTTGCATAATGAAGAATTAATCCAATGTACAAAATTTATGCAGCACTTTTTATTTACACTATACTGCATCACATCAAGCAAATTATATTTAGTAATACATATTAAAATATTTAACTGTCTTTTAAAGTACTTTCAATATGTGTGTGTGTGTGTGTCTGTGTGTGTGTGTGTGTCTGTGTGTGTGTGTGTGTGTGTGTGTGTGTGTGTGTGTGTGTGTGTGTGTGTGTGTGTGTTATTTACAGTTAGGATATGTTTTTAAGTATGCATCTATAGCTAGAATATGTTTTCCCAGGTGATGATCCAGAAACATTAGTATTATTTCTTCCTGGAATATTCATACTGGACTCAGTCTTGGCTATGTTCTGAGAAAAAGGCTCTTCCATTGAATTGATTTACAGGCACATTCACCCTCTGGGAAATGTTAGTGGTTCTTGCAGCTGTGTATTCTGAGACATGCTACTTGTATCTGGAGTCACAGATATTTGTATTTCTCTTAATCTGATTCTTTAAACAAATAGTTCCTGTTTCTTCTGTAAACTTACATATCTGGAACTCGTATTAGGTATAATCTTGGCTGTTCTGCTCTACAAGTTACAGTAACAGACACTTTGGTTATTTCCTTATTTTTGCAAGACAAGAAGCGTTTTTGGATGATCTGTGATAGTAGAACTTCTGTTTATGCCAGTGCTGTTGTAGAAACTCTATTGCATTGCTTTTTCTGCAGCCACAAATAAAGAATAAATGGTAAGCAATTTAGACTTGAGAGGTTAACCCTGGGTTGGTGAGATGCCTGTAGTTTGCAGCAGAATATTTATGTACTCTTGAAATGACAAATAATCGTTCACATTTTATTTATTTATTTACATTTGTTTACCGGGAAATTGCAACTGGACGCAGGTCCTTTTTCAGTGGATGCCCGGGGAGAAAAGCTCTGAATCTGAATCATCACATTGTAATAAGATTCTTCATTATTTTTACATTTGATCCACTTATCTATAGTAATGTGAATACATAAGACTTGAGGTAGTGTGCATGAATTCCCACTGTTTTACAAAATTCTGAAACATTTTGCTCTTAAACTGTTGACCACTGTCTGATATCACTTTATCAACAGTAGTGTCTTCATAAAATAGAACTGTAACAGCACTACAACTTGGGATTTCAAATAACCAAGTAAGTTCTAAATATTTGGAGGAGTAATCTATACCTAGAAGATAATGTGAATCTTTGTAATGAAACAAATTAATTTCCAGTTTCATCCAAATAATATTCAGGATGCATCAGAGGTATCATTGCCTGCTTTTCATTTTGGCTCCTCAGCATATTAAAGACATGACATCTCTCCACTACTTTTCTATTGCATCAGGCATATTCAGCTAATTTTTGAGACTTATAAATTTCTAAATATAACTCCTGTATTTATTTTAGAATTGTCTTTTTCTAAGTTGAAATAATGACTGTGACACCTTTGAATAACATGGTTAAGGTGTTTGCCTTACAAACACAAGGTGCAGGATTTGATACTTACATGAGGTAATTGCTAGGCTTAAAATGGCCCCCAAGAGCAGTTAGTCTAGTACTAATCTATGAACCTTTTACATAAGATAGCTAACCCCAGTATGGAAAATGCACACAAATATTAGGATGTACTCGTTTTAGTATTATGTGATCATCCATTCATTATTACATCTCATAGCAACTATAATTCAGTGTTGTTCCTTGTACTTATTCTTAGCTCTTACAACTTCTCAGTCGAATGGATACTAGAGAAGCAGTCCAAAGAATGTCTAGATATTTCTCTATTAAGTATTCCCAACGTTCTTGTAGATATGATCTACATGAGGTATCAGCAGTATGCATTAGTCTACCTGATCTGCAGTCAACTTGCAGATCACATTTTTTCAAAGACTTTAACAACCTTTGTAGTCTTGCTGGAATTTAAAGGAGAGATTTTTTGAATACAGTTTGAAGTGGCTTGTGATCTGATTCAATTATAACTGGTTTATATCAAGTCATAGAATTTCTGGGAATTAACATTTATGACCAATAATTAATTTTCAATATGAGTGAAACATGTTTGGGCATAGTCAATGCTCTTTACCCATAAGTTATCAGTCTACTATCATGCAGGAAAACTGCACCAAGGTCATGTTAACTACGATCCACATGCAAATAATAAGTTGTGTCACATAGTAGAATATGGGAGCTTCCATAACTAACATTTTAAATATTTCAAAGATTCTGTCTCTTGTTTTATTGACCAGAACCAAACAATATCATGTTTCCTGAAAGGTATTGTTATATCAGACACATTTGGAATGAACTTGGAAATATATTACACCATACCATGGAATCACATACGAGATGACATATGGGGCCTTAGCCTAGCCACAATTTGTCTGACTTTATCAGGATCTGTCAACATATGGCCTATGTACTTGAGTTGATACAGATATTTGTTGCTTATTTTTGTTTAACTTTAAGCCTCAATTTTAGTCAGTCTAGATGTTTAAACAAATATGGCTCGTGCTCTTGTTTGGTAGAACCATACTCCAAAAGATCATCAATTAAATTGACAACAAGTTTCAAATTTTCAGTCATCTTAGATATTGCTATTTAGGCTATTTCTGAGTTGTTCATTTAAGACTTGAAATTATATACTTATTCTCAGAGAAGAAACCTGCTTCATGATTACTTCCATGTCATTTACCCATTAATTTGGTTCTGATTGCTTAACAGTAACTCTTATTCCTTTCATGTTCTTCTGTTCTTGCTCAGTTTTCCCTCTGAGTGCATCTGAAACTCATCTAGGGGCATATGCAATTGGTATAGCCTCAGGGGAAATCTTGATATGATATTCATCTTGTAGCACTCCAAAAGAGTAAGCAAGTTGAAATATTATTCTGTGTTATCATCTACTTGAAGCACTATTGTTGCACTTTGTAAGTTATGTTTCTGCATTTTCAGTGAAGTACTGTAATACCAAACCAACAAAGAAGCATGTGACCATGCAGCCTCAAGAACAGAATGACTTAAAACCAAAAAAAATGTGACTTGTCTCATTCTATATTTCTGATGAAGTCCCAGTATATTGATAAGGATGAAAGTGCTTGACCATTTGATTTTTTGAATAAGTAGTTTGGCTATTTATTAAACTCAACACATTGCTCCCCATTTTTCTTGGTTGACTCGTTGTATACTATATGAGCCATTTTTGGGAGGTTTTGAGAAGTACTGTAATAAGTAATTTTAATTTCATGTTTCTTTGCATTTCATAACTGCAGTTGACTGACCTTCATGAGCATGTAAATTACCATATATTACTACACAAATGTGAACTGCCTTTGTGTGCCTGTGTCATAGTGCGAACATTCTGACTTAGACAATCTTCAGCAGTAGCACATTTACTACTCTGTTAACTTCCCCTCTAAATCTTTCCTAGTGTTTCTCAAATATTATGACCCAAACTATTTGGCTGTTATGAGTACTTTTCCAAGGACAATACCTGAAACAATAATCTGTACCCTCTGCCTTATAATCAAGGCAGATCTATCATACAGGTTTTAATTTCTGTCCTGATTACATCAAAAGAATGCATATGTACGTAGGCACATTATTATGCAGATTCATCACCTAGAAGATAGATTCAGATAGTGGACTGCATTATGCACAGGTACCAAGCATTAATATAACACTCATGCCTTTAATCGTCAGAGATTTATGCCGATAATAATTACTGCTGCTTGCAACTTCTACTGCAGTCACAATATGCATCTCAGCAGTACCCACAAACCTTTCTGCTTCACTCTGTTCCTTTCTTCTAGTATGTGCAAAACTTGTTCTGACACTTCAAGATGTATATATCTTTGTGAAATTATTACAACCCTGGCATGGTCTATGGACTTGGTTACTTGCTTTGCACTTTGCTTTACCATGCCTATAACTAAATAATTTTCAGTGTATGCAATTTCTTCCTGTTTGCTTATTAATAGGTATTATTTTGAGTAACAACACAGTATGCATTCTGTGATTTTTATTTCATTATTGTTTACAACAGTTTCGGGCTTAGTTTTTCTCTCATTCATACAAATAGTTCTTACTTTGTAGACTTCTAGCTCCTCAGGCATGCTTTTAAGCCATATGCCATATATCTCTCTCTCTCTCTGTTTCTTTGCCTACATTCATGTAGTGCTTTATCAACTAACAAATCAGATACTCTTAAATTTCATCCTCTTACATGGTAATTACTATGATGTGGACAACTTAACTTGGAAGGTTTCTGCATTGTGACAAACCGGACTAATTCATATACTTCGCTCCTGTTACTGTTTTCCATGGAGGTGGCTGTAACACAGAAACTGATCGCACTTGCAAAGCTGCATGCAAATGCAGCCAACTTGGGGAATAGCTAACAGAAAGTAGCTGTGTACTGGCATGGAAATAGTGCCAGCAGAGAATTAACATGATAAAGTGATTTATAAAATGACTGTACTGAGTTATTTTCTTTGCAAGGAGGAAAAAGTGAAGTCAAAAAGATGACATTCACTTATTCACCCCTTTAGGAATGGTAATAACTACAGGTAGGTATTGTGGAGCCACACACTTGTGTGTCTCTATGTGCATGTGTGCATGCATGTGTGTATTTGTGTGTGTGTGTGTGTGTGTGTGTGTGTGTGCCTGCGTGTGTGTGAAGTTCTGTAAGAGCATAAGTGTGTGTGTGTGTGTGTGTGTGTGTGTGTGTGTGTGTGTGTGTGTGTGTGTGTGTGTGTGTGTGTGTTGGGGGTGTCTATGCCACTGCAATGCATAGGTTGGGAGGGAGAACACTAGAGTGGTTAGGTCTGACAGCACAGTGTTCAATTCAGAGACTTGGTAATTAGCAACTAATGAGGCAGTTCTCTCTGTAGCTTTACCTTGTCTTTGAACTGGAGATTCTTTCTGTTGTCCCTAACTGACCAACCCACATTAGCCAACTAGCATAGGCTGAGCAAATCTTTCTGAACCCCATAGAATTTTGATTATTAAAATCAGTCTTATTCTCTATTAATTTATTTTACATTTGTTAACCAGTTGACTTGGCTGGTTGCAAACTCAGTTCAGCTACAACCTGGGTCACTAGGCAGAAACTAATAAGGAAAGAAGTAAGAATAAAACAAAAGACACAATGAAATCAAGCTGTGTTGCAGTGCAGTTGATAAAAGACTCATGAACTGAAATGCCTTATGTTTTACAGTACATATATAGTAAAACTCTTTTGTCAGCTGACATGAATAAAATGAAAAAAAAAGTGAATAGGTTTAAAATGAAGCTGGTTGCAACCTGAATGTAAATGATATATAGTAGTGAGAATATATAAAATTTACACAGCTTTCAAGAGTACAAACTGAAATAACCTTAGTATTGCATTGTTATTTGAGAGAACAGCATTTATGGTTCAAAATCTAAGAAAATGAGCAAAATTTGTTTCCAAATATGTTGTAAATCAGTTACATAAGCATTAACTGACACTTGAACTCACTAATTTGCAGTGTACATAAATCCATCATATATATATGTATATATATAAATATATAAATATATATATATATATATATATATATATATATATATATATATATATAGTTGTGTCTTTCGGCTTTTGCCGGTTAGGGGTCGCCACAGCAGAACTCCGGTCCGCTAATGATTGGTAGTTGATTTTTACATGCCGAGTTACCAGCCCTGATGCAAAACCTTCAACGAAGGTATGCCCATTCATGCATGTCTCCACGCAGAAGACGCACTAGCTGAGAATCAAACCGGACAGCGTCTTACTGTGAGGCAACAATATATATATATATATATATATATATATATATATGGGTCTACTACTAATTACTGACATGACGATTCCCCGACAGAAAACTCACCGATGCCAGATGACCGACAACACACAAACCCGACACAAACCCGACAACGCAAAACACCGAACACCATTACACCGACACACGGAACGTAAACAACACGCGACACTACATAGCATACACACTAGCCCTGACCCAAACCCTAACCCTAAGGTCCGACAGTATCGCACACTTCACCTACCTGCACCCTAACCCTAAGTCACTTAACCCACCCCTAGCCCAAGCTCCGACACTAACGCACACATCACCTACCTGCACCCTAACCCTAACTCACTTAACCCACCCCTAGCCCAAGCTCCGACACTAACGCACACATCACCTACCTGCACCCTAACCCTAACTCACTTAACCCACCCTAGCCCAAGCTCCGACACTAACGCACACTTCACCTACCTGCACCCTAACCCTAACTCACTTAACCCACTCCTAGCCCAAGCTCCGACACTAACGCACACATCACCTACCTGCACCCTAACCCTAACTCACTTAACCCGTCCCTAAACTACAGTCCCTCACTAGCACACACTTACCTTACCGAACCATACCTCCGACACGAACACACACTCACCTTTCCCACAGCCTAACCCGACATCCCACAATCTCGAGCACTTACCTGACCGCTCCTAACTCCGTCACCATCGCACACTTACCGCGTCGCAATCGCACATTCCCTTGTCGGTCTTTCCGCTGTCGGCAAATCACCCTGTCGGTACACTTACCTGTCGGTCATCTGGCGTCGGTGAGTTTTCTGTCGGGGAATCGTCGTTTCGGTCATTAGTAGTAGACCCATATATATATATATATATATATATATATATATATATGTTCATAGGTTCATAGGTAGGTACTAGGCTATCTGCCTGAGGGCATTTATAAGCCTAGCCAGAGTGTGTCAGCTTTCGCCACCCCATTGATTAATTAACTGAGCCTCTGTCAAGAAGAGCCAATGAAGTGATCCCAGGGGTGTATTTTCTGTTACCCATCCACTCGTCAAGGTTTGTCTTGAAGAGTGTTAGTAAGGGGCTCTGCCTAATGTAGTTAGGAATTTTGTTCAAAAACATGAGGAGTCTCTGTGACAGGAATCTATCCCTTCAGCATGTTCTATTTATTGTTGTGGTGTGGTTTAGCTCACTAGAGCGAGTGGCTCGCAGTGACTTGGATTTCTTTAGGTGGAGCATGTCCATCAATTCTGAGTTCGACATGGCTTTGTAAGTCAGGCAGAGATCACCTCTGAGTAAGCGATATGCCACTGAGTGCAGCCGGATTTTTTCCAGTCGGGCTGCATAGGACATATGTTTGAGGCCAGTAATCCTCTTGGTGAGGTACTTTTGTGGTCTTTCCAACTGTTGGAAGTGTCTTGTGAGGTACATCCCAAATGGGGCATTGTACTCTATGATGGGTCTGATGAGTGATGAGTAGAGGGGCACTATAACCTCTTTATTTCTAGATGAGAACCCTTTAGTAATTAGATTGGCTACATAGAAGGATTTCCTAACTACTTTGGCAATATGATTGTCAAAGGAGAGATTACTATCTACCTGGGTCCCCAGATCTCTTATTACCTCTTCTGTATTAAGGGGACTGCCACCTATGTGGTAATTCATGGGTGTTTTGTTTTTCCCAAATGGGATGACTATGCATTTTTTGGCATTTAGCTTGAGACCATGACTTTGACACCAGGTGTCTGTCTCAGTAAGGCCCTTTTGGAGAATGTCCATGCCAGCCAGAGAGTCAGTTATGGCTCCCAGTTTGCAGTCATCGGTGAACTTGGTCAACCATAGTCCTTCTGTGTTTGCCTATACTTCTGCGAAGTATATGCTGAACAGTAGGGGTCCCAGGACCGAGCCTTGTGGGACACCACTTGTGACTGGTTTAGAGTCGGACCTGGAGCCTGCTATTCTTACCGTGTGAGTTCTGTCTGTAAGTCATTTGGCAACCCATCTCATGACATAGGAATTTATGTTCAGGCTGGAGTTTTTCTATAATTCCCAAGTGGGGAATGGTGTCAAAAGCCTTGGCGAGGACAAGGTAGGCTGTGTGAACCGCCTTCCCCTCATCTATTGCCTTGGTGACTGTCTCAAAGAAGTCAACCAGGTTTAGTAGTCATGATCTGCCCATAACAAAGCCGAACTGGGTCAGGTCAAGTGTTTGGAATTTCCCAATGTCTTTGTTAATGAGTTCCATGATGATGCTCTTCATGGCCTTGCAGACCAGGCTAGTCAGGCTTATGGGGTGATAGTTACCAGGGTCAGTTGTGGCCCTTCCTTTGTAGAGCGGAATAACCGTTGCTGTGCGCCATTCTATGGACACATTGCCTGTGGAGAGGCTGAGGTTGAACAGTGAGTTTAAGTGGGGGGTTAGTTTGTTCTGTAGTTTGTGCAAGACGCAGCCTGGGACACTATCTGGCCCTATTGATGCTGTTCTTCTGGCTTTTGAAAGGGCTGTTTTCACCTGTGTGTCTGTGATTTCTGGGACACTACACTTTTCCGATATTATTGTGGGCCCTTTTGGCGTGAGAAGGGGGGGGTGAAGTTTGCACTGAATCTATCTGCCAGGATGTTGGCAATATCAGTAGTTTTAGTATATTTTGTGCTATTTTGCAATAGCTCAGAGCATATCTGTGAGTTGCCACTTAGATTCCTGACATAGCTAAAGAAGGCTTTGTGGTTATCTTTCAAATCCTTGACTATTTTTCTTTCAAATTTAGCCTTGGATGATTTCATGAGGGACCTTAGTTTCTTACTTGTACTGATCAGGGATGTCTTTTCTTCTTGGGATTTGCTTTTTTTCTGAATTAGTTTCCTCCTTCTATTGCATAGCCTGTTTATGGCAGGGGTCCACCAGACTGGTTTCCTTCTTTTAGGGGAGTGAGTCATGGTTTTGCTAGGGATGGCATGATCCATGCATCCTTGTAGGTGCTCACAGAGTGCATTTGTAAAGGTTCCTGCATCTTGGACACTGTTATCCTTTAGCGTGGGGGCTGTGAAACTTACCACCTCTGTCTTAAGTAAGGTGAAGTTTGCTATAGAAAAGTTTTTCACTGTGGTTTCCTTGGTTGGGGGTGGTGGTGTGGTGTGGACATCCAGAGTGATTAGTTTATGGTCTGATCTAACCAGTGACGGGTTAACCTCCGGTGTGGAACACATGTTGCCCATGTTGGTGATGACCAGGTCCAATATGTTTTCACCTCTGGTTGGGGAGTTTACCAGCTGATCCAGGGAATTTGAGTTGATAAATTTCAGGAAGCGCTGGACCTGGGAGTTTGTACTTGAGTAGTTTTCCCAGTTAATGATAGGGTAATTGAAATTGCCCAATATCAGGGTGTTCGGTAGGACCTTCATGTTTTCCAGTGTCTCCAGAAAGTCGGAGTGGTGGTCCTGGGTCATGGACAGTGATCTGTAGCAGGCCACAATTTGCATTGCAGGTTTGCCCAATGTTAGTTGCACATGGATGATCTCAGAGGTATCATGCTGCTCCACTAATCTGGAGGTGTAGGTATCCCTGATGAATATGGATACACCCCCTCCTTTTGTGTTTCGGCCCATGTTCTGTGGCCGAAATGTGTGGTATGAGTTGTAGCCCGGTAGTGCAGGGGTGCTCTGTGGAGCCTTGAACCAGGTTTCAGTTACTGCACAGATGTTGACGTTCTCCATACTGAGGAGGGCTTTGAGCGCATGCAATTTGAGATTTAAACTCCTGGCGTTGAGTAGCATAACCCTCATTTTTTATTTGTGCTGTTTATGGAGGTGGGTTTGACTTTTGAGCCTTGCCTAAAAATGGCACTATGGGGGTAGCAAAAGCCTTGGCCAGTATCCGAAAGCCTAGGGGTGACAGGTGCAAGCCATCTCTTGCGAAGCAATGAGGCTTGTCGAGCATGTTGTCCCAGGCTGACAGACACTGGATCCCCTTTGAATGACACCAGAAGCTTAGCCAATTGTTGAAATAGATAATTCTTTCTTTATACTGCGGTATCATTCTTGGTGAGGTCAGGATGCTACTCAGGGTCAGGGTCATACCCGCCTGGGCTACATGATCAGAGAGCTCTTCTATGTCTCTTTTCATGTAGTCCAGGGAGTTACATCTCAGGTCATTCACACCAACACGAACAATGACAGAGTCATATTTGTACTTGTTCTGGAGTGACCTGAGTGTTTGTGTTATGTGGCGGATTCTGGCTCCCGACAGACAGCTACCAGTAACCTTCTCCTTGTCCAGCCTAGTGAGTGGGACATCAGTGTGCCTGACTATAGAGTCGCCTATTACTAGTGTGTTAGGTATGTTATTTCACCTTAAGGGCTGTGATTGTGCGGCACACTGATTTTGTGTTTTATGTGTTGCCTGGTTTGTGAAGGGAGGTGCAGGTATTTTGGGTGTCTGCTTTGGAGGTCTCTGATGCTTTTGCAGGTTTTAATTTAGAGCCTCAGAGTATGATTTTGTGTATTTATGTGTATTTTTTGCCAGTGCTGGTTTCGTATGTCTATGTGAGGCTGGAGTTGTGGTGCAAGTGTTAACCTTCTCCTCATGACTGCCTGTTCCAGTCTTGAGTGGAGAGAGCTTAACCTCCAGTTTAGCTATATAATTGTATCTCTCGCATATGTTAATGTTTTCTGGTAGGAGGAGAGGGTTGTCTGTGTACATGAGGCAGTTGTAACATTGCCTCAGGATACCCAGGTTCACCAGCTGGACTGGAGAGTATACCAGAAATTGCCCTTTGGTCATGCCTGAATAGTAGGATGAGCTGCTTAGTCGCTTGGTTGGTGAAGGGTGAATAATGAGCCTTGCCCTGCTGGGAAATCAAGTATTGGGGTATATTAGTGCTTGCTATTAAGTCTGAGCAAGTGCTGGACTGTGGGATGCTTTTTAAGTGCTTAGGATGAGAGTTAGACTACTTTCAAGGGGAAAAACTGAAGAGGAGACTTGGTGGAGCCAGGAATAATTTAGCCCTAGCTAACCGTCACTCCCCAGACATGCAAAACTGTGCAAATGTGGTTTTTACAGCAGGGAAATGAAAGAGATAGAAATTAGCACAAAATGGCTTATAAACTACTAACTTCTGGGCTATAACCACTCCTCCAGGGACAGATGGCTGCTCAAAGCTCCCTCTCTCACAGGTGAACAGAGAAACCTCCTTCTATCCAAGTAAGGTATAGGCGACTCAGAAACTTGTAACACAGCCATGAATTCAGCACTAACCTGAAAACTGGACTATACTAGCTTAGAAAGGTGGGAAACAATGATTTTTTTAAATAAGGCAAAAACAGTAAAAAAATGCACTTAAAACAGCTTTAAACGACTACAAACAGTAATAAATACACATAAAACAGCTTTAGATGACTACAAGGAATCAGAAAAGGCTGTTAAACAAATTACCCAATTAACCAGTAAAAAAATCTCAAAACTGAGCCTGTTCCTGTAGTCTTCAATCAGACAAGTTCTAACTGCACACTCCTGCCACTGGGGTGCAGGGGAACCTTCTCCAAAAAAGAAGGCCTAGATTAGTGTTCAAGTTACACAAACAAAGCTAGATTCAGCAGGCCTGGGTCTAGTTTATGCGACAGCAAACAAGGCACACCAAATTCAGTAAGACCAAAACCAAAAGTTCTGTGCTATGACAAAGTCCCACCAAACAGCAAACAGCAAAATCCAAAAAAGAAAGAAGAATGGCAGGACACTGCTGGATTAACTCCTTCTTTTATTAAAACAACCAAAACATCCAAGGATAAGCGCTTTCGGGTGTGATACCCTTCATCAGATAAAGAGAACAAACATTACCACTGTTTTAAATTAAAAGCCAACCAATCAGCAATCAGTAAATTACCCGCCTTTTTAGTAGGGCGGGTTTCAAAGGAACCATGTCATTTAACCCTGGGCTCCTATGAGCCCTCAGCTCCAAGATCCATTCAGATTCAAGGGATTCTGTCATCAACCTTATGTCTCCTCCCTATTATTTAACCTTACGTTAACCACAGCCCTGAAGCTGAAAGTATGTGTTGAGTGCTGTTCAATGTGCCTATAAAGAGCATTATGCTCATTTTTATTTCTAATATTGGAAAGATGCTGTAAAATTCTGATCTTAAACATATTATTGGTCTTCCCAACATAATATGCTGCGCATTGTTCACATGTAGCCAAATAAACTATGTTACTTGTCCTGCAGGTAGCCCTTGCCTTAAGATGGTATAACCTTCCAGTAACAGGATGTTTAAAAGTTGCATTCTTATTGATAGATGGACAGGCTTTACATAAGCCACAGGGAACACTGCCTGGGCTCTCCTTAAATAAATTGGATGTAGTAAAAGCCTTTTCATTACAAAGGATGTCCTTGAAATTCTTATTTCTCTTGTATCCAAAGCTGGGTCTGGTTCCTAATAGATCCTTTAACTTATTGTCACTTCTTAAGATGTTCCAGTTTTTAAAAATTATATTTTTTATATCTTTGGTATTGCTACTATAGGTGACAAACAACTTAGGTTCCCTTTTTTGTGGAGCTTTGGCCTTGGATTCAACGAGCTCTTGTCTGATCCATGGTTTGTATTTACTATCCCTTTTCTGCCTGCTATCATTAATGACTTCACTAATCATCCCCTCTTTGTATCCTCTGTCCAAAAAACATTGCTTCAAGGACTCTATCTCTTTCTCATACTCTGTATCATTCATTGATATCCTAGATATTCTGCCTGCCTGGCCCTGTACTATGTTGGGGAACATATGACGGGGATGCATGCTATCAAAGCATAGCAAACTGTTTTTCCAGCAATCCTTTCTAAATAACTTTGATGAAAACCATTGCTAGTTTGTGTAATACTGACATCCAAAAAATCTATGCTGGTATCAGAGAAATTCAACTTAAATCTAAGGAAGGATGTAGTGGAATGTAGATAGCTGACAAAATCTATTAACATGTCTGCCTCACCCCTCCAAAAGAAAAAAACATCGTCTACAAAACGTGTATACATATACACATGTTGTTTCCATAATGGATGTTCTAAAATTACATCTTTCTCCCAAAACCAAAGGACCAGGTTGGCGTATGTATTGGCACAGGGGGTGCCCATAGCTACCCCTTGTGCTTGTCTATATATTTGCTTGTTCCCTATAAAGACATTATTCTCTAAGACCAAGGCCAACATCATCTTAACTAAGAATATATTGTTGTCCTCCTCACCCAAGTCACTCAGAACCCCACCAATGGCTTGGATACCAAAGTCATTACTGATCACAGTAAAAAGATTATGGACATCCAACGTCACCATTAAAAGTTTTCCCTGTGGCTTATTATGATTGAACCTGCCTACCCTACTAAGAAATCACCAGTGTCTTTCAACACAGAGGTTGCTTTATCTAGAAGTGGTCGAAGTGTATATTCTACCCAGATGGAGATATGCTCCGTGACCCAGCCTCTGCCCGAGACAATGGGTCTGAACGGGGGGTCTTCTACTGATTTATGAATTTTTGGCAGAGCTTTAAAAATAGGTATAACTGTTTTTTCTATCCAAAGAAATTGTTGCATCTCATCACTTATTAGCATATCAAAATTTAACCTCTTCAAGCTGTTGTGTACTTCATCCACTAGCATCTTGACACCTATGGGGTTGAGTGGAACATAGACTTTCTTATCTAATAACAACCCCTGAATTTTCTGTTGGTAAAAGGTGGTGTCCATCACCACTACGGCACCCCCTTTATCAGCCATTTTTATAACCAAATTGTTGTTAGAGCCCAAATCATGTAAGGCTTGTTGCTGAGGTCGCGTTAAGTTATGGTATTTTTGTAGTCCTCCCCTTTGAAAATATTCTTGTAAATCATTCTCACAGCTATTGATGAACAAATTTAAAGCTGGAGAGAAGGGTGGCACATAACTACTAGGTAGTTTTAAAGTAGTCCCTAGCTCATTATTATTACCAAAAATACATTTTAAAGCTAATGTTCTACAAAACAACATAATATCTAACATTACGTCACTAAAACCACTTGCCCTGCCGGGCACAAAGGTAAGACCTTTGTTTAACACATACAACTCATCTTGTGTTAAAGAATGTGATGAAAGATTAAAAACAATACCACTATTGTGATTAAAAGTCATTCGTAAGTCCTCCTCCTCTTGCCTGGATATCTGCCCTCGCTCGAGGAGCGTCGCCATGCTCCTCGCTTCTTGACAGGAGCAGGTAGCTGGTCCAAAAAACGTTGCTGTCCCTGCAAAGTCTTAGGGCACGCTCCCATGGCTAGCCCCTCTGTAGATGCTACTGCAGCATAAGTGAAAGATTCAGTCCCATCCGTACGACTAGGGTTGAGCGTGGAAATCGAACCTGCTGTTAGATCCTCAGACTCTATCAGCTGCTCCTTGTCTGCTGTTCTTGTTAGAGACCCTCCTGGGCCTCCTGTAGGTGATGGTATATTAATTCCTATATTCCCTCCTGTGACGACTGTCGAGCTATGAATGCTGTTGAGTGTAGGTGTAGCCAAACGCCTCTGGGAATCAATCACTTCCGGTTGGCATTTAGGTTGATTCCTATTGATGGCATTGCTCACTGTGTTACGCTGTGTAGCACTCCTGGGCCACACAAAGATGTTCCCTTAGACAAAATCATCGTAGTCACGTTTTAATTTCTGTAACTTCTGTACACGTAGCTTCTCATTATTGTCAGATATGGTGGTATAAAGATGTTGTAAACGTGCTACGTGATAAGGTTCACAGTAGTCTCTCTCTAATTTATTACGCAAAGTCTCTACTTCAGTTTTTAACTGAGCCATTTCTGGTGCAAAAAAAGTTGTTAAGATCTCCATATATTTAAAACTAGTCTGTATGTTTAGCGACTGCCATTGGGCCAGAAGGTCTGGGTAGCGTTCGCCCTGCGTGGGCATGCAGAGGATTCTCATTCCTCTGGGAACTATACCATAGGATTGACAGGCCTCCAAGTGGTGAGCCTGCCACTGTAAACGTTGCAGCCTTCCAGCTTTATGGTTTAAATCATGTATTAAACTGTCAAATGATTTATCCATGGCTACAGGTATAAAATCTTTAACTGGAGCAGTTTTATCTACAGAAAAACCCAAATTGAGTAAAGGGTTTTCTGTAAAAAATACTTTATCAAGGCTATTCAGCTCACCTCTAGTATTCCCATCTCCATCAGCAAGTTGACCAGAGTTCATCTTATTCTGTTGTTCCACAGCAGACATAGCACTATTAGAACCAAATACAAATCAAAGTCCAAAACCAAAAGTTCTGTGCTATGACAAAGTCCCACCAAACAGCAAACAGCAAAATCCAAAAAAGAAAGAAGAATGGCAGGACACTGCTGGATTAACTCCTTCTTTTATTAAAACAACCAAAACATCCAAGGATAAGCGCTTTCGGGTGTGATACCCTTCATCAGATAAAGAGAGCAAACATTACCACTGTTTTAAATTAAAAGCCAACCAATCAGCAATCAGTAAATTTCCCGCCTTTTTAGTAGGGTGGGTTTCAAAGGAACCATGTCATTTAACCCTGGGCTCCTATGAGCCCTCAGCTCCAAGATCCATTCAGATTCAAGGGATTCTGTCATCAACCTTATGTCTCCTCCCCTATTATTTAACCTTACGTTAACCACAGCCCTGAAGCTGAAAGTATGTGTTGAGTGCTGTTCAATGTGCCTATAAAGAGCATTATGCTCATTTTTATTTCTAATATTGGAAAGATGCTGTAAAATTCTGATCTTAAACATATTATTGGTCTTCCCAACATAATATGCGGCGCATTGTTCACATGTAGCCAAATAAACTATGTTACTTGTCCCGCAGGTAGCCCTTGCCTTAAGATGGTATAACCTTCCAGTAACAGGATGTTTAAAATTTGCATTCTTATTGATAGATGGACAGGCTTTACATAAGCCACAGGGAACACTGCCTGGGACCTCCTTAAATAAATTGGATGTAGTAAAAACCTTTTCATTACAAAGGATGTCCTTCAAATTCTTATTTCTCTTGTATCCAAAGCTGGGTCTGGTTCCTAATAGATCCTTTAACTTATTGTCACTTCTTAAGATGTTCCAGTTTTTAAAAATTATATTTTTTATATCTTTGGTATTGCTACTATAGGTGACAAACAACTTAGGTTCCCTTTTTTGTGGAGCTTTGGGCTTGGATTCAACGAGCTCTTGTCTGATCCATGGTTTGTATTTACTATCTCTTTTCTGCCTGCTATCATTAATGACTTCACTAATCATCCCCTCTTTGTATCCTCTGTCCAAAAAACATTGCTTCAAGGACTCTATCTCTTTCTCATACTCTGTATCATTCATTGATATCCTAGATATTCTGCCTGCCTGGCCCTGAACTATGTTGGGGAACATATGACGGGGATGAAGGAGTTAATCCAGCAGTGTCCTGCCATTCTTCTTTCTTTTTTGGATTTTGCTGTTTGCTGTTTGGTGGGACTTTGTCATAGCACAGAACTTTTGGTTTTGGACTTTGATTTGTATTTGGTTCTAATAGTGCTATGTCTGCTGTGGAACAACAGAATAAGATGAACTCTGATCAACTTGCTGATGGAGATGGGAATACTAGAGGTGAGCTGAATAGCCTTGATAAAGTATTTTTTACAGAAAACCCTTTACTCAATTTGGGTTTTTCTGTAGATAAAACTGCTCCAGTTAAAGATTTTATACCTGTAGCCATGGATAAATCATTTGACAGTTTAATACATGATTTAAACCATAAAGCTGGAAGGCTGCAACGTTTACAGTGGCAGGCTCACCATTTGGAGGCCTGTCAATCCTATGGTATAGTTCCCAGAGGAATGAGAATCCTCTGCATGCCCACGCAGGGCGAACGCTACCCAGACCTTCTAGCCCAATGGCAGTCGCTAAACATACAGACTAGTTTTAAATATATGGAGATCTTAACAACTTTTTTTGCACCAGAAATGGCTCAGTTAAAAACTGAAGTAGAGACTTTGCGTAGTAAATTAGAGAGAGACTACTGTGAACCTTATCACGTAGCACGTTTACAACATCTTTATACCACCATATCTGACAATAATGAGAAGCTATGTGTACAGAAGTTACAGAAATTAAAATGTGACTACGATGATTTTGTCTCAGGGAACATCTTTGTGTGGCCCAGGAGTGCTACACAGCGTAACACAGTGAGCAATGCCATCAATAGGAATCAACCTAAATGCCAACCGGAAGTGATTGATTCCCAGAGGCGTTTGGCTACACCTACACTCAACAGCGTTCATAGCTCGACAGTCGTCACAGGACGGAATATAGGAATTAATATACCATCACCTACAGGAGGCCCAGGTGGGTCTCTAACAAGAACAGCAGACAAGGAGCAGCTGATAGAGTCTGAGGATCTAACAGCAGGTTCGATTTCCACGCTCAACCCTAGTCGTACGGATGGGACTGAATCTTTCACTTATGCTGCAGTAGCATCTACAGAGGGGCTAGCCATGGGAGCGTGCCCTAAGACTTTGCAGGGACAGCAACGTTTTTTGGACCAGCTACCTGCTCCTGTCAAGAAGCGAGGAGCATGGCGACGCTCCTCGAGCGAGGGCAGATATCCAGGCAAGAGGAGGAGGACTTACGAATGACTTTTAATCACAATAGTGGTATTGTTTTTAATCTTTCATCACATTCTTTAACACAAGATGAGTTGTATGTGTTAAACAAAGGTCTTACCTTTGTGCCCGGCAGGGCAAGTGGTTTTAGTGACGTAATGTTAGATATTATGTTGTTTTGTAGAACATTAGCTTTAAAATGTATTTTTGGTAATAATAATGAGCTAGGGACTACTTTAAAACTACCTAGTAGTTATGTGCCACCCTTCTCTCCAGCTTTAAATTTGTTCATCAATAGCTGTGAGAATGATTTACAAGAATATTTTCAAAAGGGAGGACTACAAAATACCATAACTTAACGCGACCTCAGCAACAAGCCTTACATGATTTGGGCTCTAACAACAATTTGGTTATAAAATGGCTGATAAAGGGGGTGCCGTAGTGGTGATGGACACCACCTTTACCAACAGAAAATTCAGGGGTTGTTATTAGATAAGAAAGTCTATGTTCCACTCAACCCCATAGGTGTCAAGATGCTAGTGGATGAAGTACACAACAGCTTGAAGAGGTTAAATTTTGATATGCTAATAAGTGATGAGATGCTACAATTTCTTTGGATAGAAAAACAGTTATACCTATTTTAAAGCTCTGCCAAAATTCATAAATCAGTAGAAGACCCCCGTTCAGACCCATTGTCTCGGCAGAGGCTGGGTCACGGAGCATATCTCCATCTGGGTAGAATATACACTTCGACCACTTCTAGATAAAGCAACCTCTGTGTTGAAAGACACTGGTGATTTCCTTAGAAGGGTAGGCAGGTTCAATCATAATAAGCCACAGGGAAAACTTTTAATGGTGACGTTGGATGTCCATAATCTTTTTACTGTGATCAGTAATGACTTTGGTATCCAAGCCATAGGTGGGGTTCTGAGTGACTTGGGTGAGGAGGACAACAATATATTCTTAGTTAAGATGATGTTGGCCTTGGTCTTAGAGAATAATGTCTTTATAGGGAACAGGCAAATATATAGACAAGCACAAGGGGTAGCTATGGGCACCCCCTGTGCCAATACATACGCCAACCTGGTCCTTTGGTTTTGGGAGAAAGATGTAATTTTAGAACATCCATTATGGAAACAACATGTGTATATGTATACACGTTTTGTAGACGATGTTTTTTTCTTTTGGAGGGGTGAGGCAGACATGTTAATAGATTTTGTCAGCTATCTACATTCCACTACATCCTTCCTTAGATTTAAGTTGAATTTCTCTGATACCAGCATAGATTTTTTGGATGTCAGTATTACACAAACTAGCAATGGTTTTTCATCGAAGTTATTTAGAAAGGATTGCTGGAAAAACAGTTTGCTATGCTTTGATAGCATGCATCCCCGTCATATGTTCCCCAACATAGTTCAGGGCCAGGCAGGCAGAATATCTAGGATATCAATGAATGATACAGAGTATGAGAAAGAGATAGAGTCCTTGAAGCAATGTTTTTGGACAGAGGATACAAAGAGGGATGATTAGTGAAGTCATTAATGATAGCAGGCAGAAAAGGGATAGTAAATACAAACCATGGATCAGACAAGAGCTCGTTGAATCCAAGGCCAAAGCTCCACAAAAAAGGGAACCTAAGTTGTTTGTCACCTATAGTAGCAATACCAAAGATATAAAAATATAATTTTTAAAAACTGGAACATCTTAAGAAGTGACAATAAGTTAAAGGATCTATTAGGAACCAGACCCAGCTTTGGATACAAGAGAAATAAGAATTTGAAGGACATCATTTGTAATGAAAAGGCTTTTACTACATCCAATTTATTTAAGGAGAGCCCAGGCAGTGTTCCCTGTGGCTTATGTAAAGCCTGTCCGTCTATCAATAAGAATGCAACTTTTAAACATCCTGTTACTGGAAGGTTATACCATCTTAAGGCAAGGGCTACCTGCAGGACAAGTAACATAGTTTATTTGGCTACATGTGAACAATGCGCAGCATATTATGTTGGGAAGACCAATAATATGTTTAAGATCAGAATTTTACAGCATCTTTCCAATATTAGAAATAAAATGAGCATAATGCTCTTTATAGGCACATTGAACAGCACTCAACACATACTTTCTGCTTCATAGCTGTGGTTTGCGTAAGGCTAAATAATAGGGAGGAGACATAAGGTTGATGACAGAATCCCTTGAATCTGAATGGATCTTGGAGCTGAGGGCTCATAGGAGCCCAGGGTTAAATGACATGGTTCCTTTGAAACCCGCCCTACTAAAAAGGCGGGTAATTTACTGATTGCTGATTGGTTGGCTTTTAATTTAAAACAGTGGTAATGTTTGTTCTCTTTATCTGATGAAGGGTATCACACCTGAAAGCGCTTATCCTTGGATGTTTTGGTTGTTTTAATAAAAGAAGGAGTTAATCCAGCAGTGTCCTGCCATTCTTCTTTCTTTTTTCAAATTCAGTAAGAAACAGTTCAAATATGCAGGCACTATAAGCCTCTAACCAGAAATTCCCAGCTCAGAAGGGCAGATTCCAGCTTCTCCTCCCACAAGAGTGCAGACCACAAACCTTCTTAATGTAAAATGACTGGCCTGAAGCCCAAGTACTTAAACCAGAACTAATACACTTTTAGAATAACAGACACTGAGCCTTCAATCAGCAGTTCCCAACTTAGAAGGATGTAAGATACCTGTCTTGTCTCAACAGTGCAAACCACAAACCTTCTTAATGTAAAACAACTGGTCTGAAGCCCAAGTGTTTAAACCACAAGGCTTAGAACGATAGCTACACTTTAATCAGGTTGCTACCAAGCAGTAATAAATATAATTGAATACTTTTAAGAAGGCCTGGATTAGTGCTCAAGTTATACAAACAAAGCTAGATTCAGCAGGCCTGGATCTAGTCCATGCTACAGCAAACAATGGGCACCAATATCAGTAAGAAACAGTGCAAATATGCAGGCACTATAAACCTTTAACCAGAAATTCCCAGCTCAGAAAGGTAGAGTCCTGCCTCTCCTCCCACAAGAGTGCAGACCACAAACTTTCTTAATGTAAAATAACTGGCCTGAAGCCCAAGTGCTTAAACCAGAACTAATACACTTTTAGAATAACAAACACTGTGCCTTCAATCAGCAGTTCCCAACTTAGAAGGATGTAAGCTACCCGTCCTGCCACAACAGTGCAGACCACAAACCTTCTTAATGTAAAACAACTGGTCTGAAGCCCAAGTGCTAAAACCAAAAGGCTTAGAATGATAGTTGCACCAAGCAGTAATAAATACAACTGGGTACTTTTAAGTATGATGCAAAATCAAAATAAAGTAATAAAGTAGGAAGAAACACAAATACAGTGAAAGCAGATGAATAAAGTGCAATTTTTTTTGAGTGAGCAAATGAGATGGGCCCAGGAGGAGTATCCAAATGTAAATTTACAAGAGGGGCAGGCAGTTTCAAAGCCACCAAGATTAACACCAAAACAAAAGCAGGGAGGGTGGGGAACTAACTGAAAAAACAGAGCCATAACTTCCAGCTAGATAGTATTCAATACAACACAAATAAATTAATTTAAATGCTGTATTATTTGAAAAAAGTGCAGATAAAGATTTACTTAAATTCACTCATACATCCAGTTGATTGCAGGTAGGTCTTAGCTGGCCAAAGCTCAGAGTTTAAGCAGAAAACAATCCAAAATGTACCACTTATATAAGGCAGAAGCCGAATATCAATGAAGTGAAACTTCCCCCACTTATCACTGGCAATACAGGAATTCTAACTAGCACTAAATTCTAACAAGCATTAACTGAAAAAACAGAGCCACAACTTCCAGCTAGATAGTATTCAATGCAACACAAATAAATCAAATGAAATGCTATATTATTTGAAAAAAGTGCAGATAAAGATTTACTTACATTCACTTATACCTCCAGTTGATTGCAGGTAGGTCTTAGCCAGAGAAAGCTCAGAGTTTAAGCTGAAAATAATCCAAAATGTACAACTTATATAAGGCAGAAACCGAATATCAATGAAGTGAAATTTCCCCCACTTATCACTGGCTATGCAGGAATTCTAACTAGCACTAAATTCTAAAAAGCATTAACTGTAAAAACAGAGCCACAACTTCTAGCTAGATAGTATTCAATGCAACACAAATGAATCAATTTAAATGCTGTATTATTTGAAAAAAGTGCAGATAAAGATTTACTTAAATTCACTTATACATCCAGTTGATTGCAGGTAGGTCTTAGCTGGCCAAAGCTCAGAGTTTAAGCAGAAAATAATCCAAAATGTATCACTTATATAAGGCAGAAACCGAATGTCATTGAAGTGAAACTTCCCCCCACATATCACTGGCTATGGAGGAATTCTAATTAGCAGTAAATTCTAACAAGCATGCCGCGGTGGTGCAGCGGTAGTTTTGTCGCCTTACAGCAAGAGGTTCTCCCATTCAATTCTCAACTGGAGCGGCTTCTGTGTGGAGTCTGCATGTACTCCCCACAGTCGAGTAGTGTTCGAAAGACATGCGTGAATGGGCATGCCTTTGTTGAAGGTTGGGCATCGAGCTGGCACCTCGACACCATAAAAATCTACTGCCAATCATTAGTGGACCGGAGTTCCGCTGTGGCGACCCCTAACTGGGAAAAGCCGAAAGAAGAAGAAGAAGAACTAAATTTCAACAAGCATTAACTGATTAAACAGAGCCACAACTTCCAGCTAGATAGTATTCAATGCAACACAAATAAATCAATTCAAATGTTGCATCATTAGAAAAAAGTGCAGATAAAGATTTACTTAAATTCACTTATACATCCAGTTGATTGCAGGTAGGTCTTAGCCGGCCAAAGCTCAGAGTTTTACCTATGAACCTATATACATCTGAATAACTCTCTAGAAGAATTCCCTACATAAAAGGAAAGGCATGACATAAATTTCACTAAGTAAACCACAAATCTAGATTTACACATGTAACAACCCTTTAAGATAATGCTAATATATCTATATATCTATATCTATATCTATCTATCTATATATATATATATATATATATATATATATATGTGTATATATATATATATATATATATATATATATATATATGGATCTAGGACTATTGAACAAAAGTTCAATAGTCCGAATCCACAATCACCGAACACAATTTAACAAAAGTGCTTTCACCAAAAAAGTGCTTTCATTAAAGTGTGTTAAAAATAAAAAATTACATTTATGTTTTTTTCAGGGGGGCAACCCCCCTGCACTCCCCACACCCCAACACTTTAATATTCTCACTCTGAGGTCGTACTACAGTGGGGAAAAGGGAATTTTCCCTTATCTCCACTGTAGTGCGATCTCCGCAACAGGCATACTTACGTGAAAGTGCTTCTTCGGTGAAAAGCACTTTCGCGCAAGTATGCCTGGCCAAATCTGTTTCGGTGATGTTGCAGTTCTTTCTTTACTATATATATATATATATATATATATATATATATATATATATATATATACAGTAAATTCTTTTTTGACTCATAATAAGCTTGAAACATGTCTTCTAAGAGCAAACATTTGTTTTTTTCTCTATCTTTATATGACTAAAAACATTAAATACTTCAGTTGCTTCCTTGCCTGTGATATGAAGGAAATGTATGCTCTTGATGTTTTCATAGATGGTGGTAGTTGTAGTATAGATATTTTGAGCCAAACATCAAAGAAATGCAGCTGAAGAATTTGTGGTGCATTCAATTCAAACAAAATATGTGTGTATGAGTGTGTATGAGTGTGTGTGAGTGTGTGTGAGTGTGTATATGAGTGTGTGTGTGTGTGTGTGTGTGTGTGTGTGTGTGTGTGTGTGTGTGTGTATGAGTGTGTGTGAGTGTGTGTGTGTGTGTGTGTGTGTGTGTGTGTGTGTGTGTGTGTGTGTGTGTGTGTGTGTGTGTGTGTGTGTGTGTGAGAGATCCATGAGTAGATTCTTCAAAACTAAAAATACTTCAGAATGAAAAAACAACTAGAATCAAAACATAAATCAAAACATCTAACACTTATTCTTTAAAAAATGAAAAAATGACTTAACGTTTGTCCTTTAATTTCATCAACAATAAGATGAAAGGTATGTCTCCTAACATAAATGGTTTGAACAATCCTTATAAAAGAAGTACTCTATTTAAATATTTAGCTTTTCATAAACCTAAAATAGGATTCTTACAAGAAACCAATTTAACAAAAGCTACAATTAAATTCTTAGATACAAATACACAAATATAGTAAGCTCAGGGTGCAAAAAAAAAAAAAAAAAAAAAGAAGAAGTGTAGCAATATTGTGGAACAAAACATTACCATTACCCAGAATAATCAAAACATACCAGGACGATAAGGGTTTGCTCTGTTTGGTTGTAATTGAAATGGGTAAGAAACTATATACATTAATTAACAACTATTGGTTACCTGGTATTGGTAATAATACTATTAAACACATATTAAATCAAATAGTTTCATTATCTGAGGGACATATCATTATGGCAGGTGACTTCAATTGTATCTTAGACCCTAAAGATACAACCACTTCTAGAAAAAGAAAAATTACAGCATAAGCTAAACAAATTATACATTTCTTAAACTCTTACCTACTCAAAGATATTCATCATTTTGTGGATCATAACTCGTTACAATACATGTTCTATTCTAATAGATATAAAACTTATACTAGAATTGATATAATATTTCTTTCTACACAGATAATGAATAACCTGCCCAATAGCAAAATTATATCATGCCCAATCTCTGACCACAATATTATTATATTTTAACTTAATATTAATAATACCCATAGTGTCCAAATTAAAAGAATACCATCATATCTCACACAACTTAAAGATTTTCAGTTATTCATAACAGAAGAGCCACAAAACTTCATAAATATAAATTCAACATCAGACACACAATATATATTTATTTGGGATGCTTTAAAAACATATTTATATAGACAAATTAACAAATGGTTTCATAATAAGATGCAAGTATGGGATAAAGACATGATAATAATACAAGATAAACTGGGCTCATTATTCACAAAAATAAAGGCAATCTGTCTTCTAAAAATATAAGAGATGAGATTTACAAACTAAATGAAGAATATAGATCTATCCTACATCATAAAACAAAGATAACCCTAGAAAAATATATGTTTTTGCTTATTCTGTAAATCCTAAGCATCTATCAAACCTTAAGAATAAGACCAAAAGATTAAATAAATATAACTATATTAAAGAAATACATTCTACAAGAAAGAAAAAAGAAGTATATAGTATACAAGATATATTAGATGAGTTTAGATGTCACTTTCATGAAATCAATCAATCCACACAACAAATTCAAACACAAGATAACATAAGAGATTATATTATCAAGAATACATATAATAAACTAAATAAAAAACAAATAGATGGTATTGATTAACAAATTACTTTATCAGATATACAAAGTCAAGTAAGTAAGCTTAAACTTAATAAAGCACTGGGAAATGATGGAATTATCCCTGAAATATATAAGATAATGCCCAAAATGGCTTTTCCCTTACTACATAAAGTATATAATATGACTCAAAATGATAATATTAACCCCCCCATCCTGGAAATATACATTTATATCCCCTATTTTAACATCAAACAAAGATCCAAAATACTGTTCCTCATACAGACCAATATCTTTACTGAATATCGATTATAAGATGTTTATGAATATATTCTCAGAAAGATTAAATGAATTCTTTCCCCACTTAATTGATGAAGACCAGGCAGGATTTATAACTAACAGAAGTACATTTGATAATATAAAACAAACCCTAGCTATTACTGACTTCTTACAAAGGAAGAAAAGGAACCTATCTTTAATTAGTCTTGATATTAATGCTGCCTTTGATTCTATTAATTGGAATTATCTATTTATTCTTTTGGAGTGCTTACACTTTTCACATAATTTTATTAATCTCCTAAAATATTTATATGAATAAACTTATGCATATATCAACATAGGGTCATATATCCCCAATAAAATACATATCACAAAAGGCACCAAACAAGGATATCCTCTTTCCCCACTACTGTTTACTTTGATCATGGAAATGAAATAAGAAACAATAAAAATATAGAGGGCTTGGAAATAGATAAAGACATTATAGCCAAAATTCAGCTGTTTGCAGATGATATTCTTATCACCACAAAAGGAAATGACTCCTCATTCATGTCATTATATGAATCGATTAAAACTTTTCAAATGATGTCCGGCCTATCATTTAATGACAATAAAACAAAAATGTAACCCATATAGTCTAATAATAAAAAAATAAAAAAAGGATGATGGGAAATAATGCATATCATGTTGTTAATACAGATCAAATTACTTATCTTGGAATTATTCTTGCCAAAGATATAAAATCAATAATACAATTAAACTATAACAAATGTTTACAAAATATTTAAGAACTATTTTCAAAATGGAGCACAATAATATTTACTACCGAAACAAGACTAACCATTATAAAAATGACAATTCTACCTAAAATCTTATACATAATACAATCCATTCAAATTTTACCCTCAAAAAGGTTTATAAATAATATGGTGGGAGGGTGGCCTAATGGTTAAGGTGTTTGCCTTACAAACACAAGGTGCAGGGTTTGAGCCTCACAAGGGGTAATTGGCTAGGCTTAAAATGGCTTGCAAGGGCAGTTAGCTTAGTACTAACCTATGAACCTATAAACACTTTAATATTAAGATTCTTTTGGTCACAAAATAAAAACAAGAATTGCAATTAATCAACATACTAACAGCTGGAAAAATGGTGGAATAGCATTTCCAGATCTAAATCTTTATTCGATTTCCGCTATAATCAGATCAATTTCACAGCTCTTAGATATAACCTATTTAGCTAAATCAAAATCTTTATGGGAAGTATCAGCCATGGAACGTATAACGAGACCGTCAACATATCAGTTAGAGATCATAAATACACCTTTTATATGGATCTTAAAAGAATAATTAACTTTAGAAATTTTATATATAAACATATTAAATATAAAGATTGCTTTTTTTGTTATTTTGTTACCTCAAATATTAATAAAATTATTTTACTTAAAAACAATGAACTCAAATACTGGCTCCAGCTAACCTTTGAATACAAGACTAGTTCAGTCGATCATATTATACAGGAATATAGACTAGATAATTCCTCATTGTTAGATATACAAACACTCATTTTATATCTTGATAATAAACTGAAATTAACTTCACCAACTAGCAAACATGACACCATGGTATTATTACAATTTCTTCAATCAACATTATTACACCAGCATACATATTCAGGCAGTCTCTCTTTTATTTATAGACTTTTGAGAGAAGAAACATTTTCTTGCACACATAACTACTGGAGCTATTATAGTTTAACTACTAATAATCCCCCAAGTGAGCAAGATAAGGTTAATATGTTACAATAAGCTGGGAAAACATTCTTTTCTCTGAAATGGAAGATATACACATGGAGATTCATGAATAAATCCTTTTATATACCACAAATAATGGACAAAATCAATAAAAAACTGAATATCTGTAATAGATGCAACTCTAGTGTAGACATTAACTGGGTATGTATGTTCTTTGACTGTCCAACCTTAAATATCTTTTGGAGTAATATAAATGATTTTTACAAGCACTTTTTTCAGATAATTTCATATTGAATAAGTCTTTAATCATATTTAATACACATGTTCCATAATGTGTAAGGAAAACTAAATACTAATTTCTATGGACTATTTTGGCAGTGGCTAAAAAGATCATAACAAAAAATTGGATCTCAAAATAGCCACGGTGGTGCATTGGTTAGCATTGTCACCTCACAGCAAGAGGTTCTCTGGTTCGATCCTCAGCTGGGGTGTCTTCTGTGTGGAGTTTGCATGTCCTTCCTGTGGTCATGTGGGTTTCCTCTGGGTGCTCTGGTTTCCTCCCACATCCCAAAGACATGCTGCAGGTGGATTGGACACTCTAAATTGGCCCTAGGTGATAGTGCGTGTGTGTGTGTGTGTGTGTGTGTGTGTGTGTGTGTGTATCTTCTGTGGAAGGTTGGGCACCGGGCTGGCAACTCGACACTGTAAAACTCCACTGCCAATCATGAGCGGACAGGTGATCCACTGTGGCGACCCCTAACCGGGTAAAGGCCAGAAGAAGATTCTCTGAGTTTACTTATTTATTAAAAAAAGTCAGCCATTTACAGATAAGAACCATAACCTCTAGAACATCTAGAAAGACATATGAACATAATTTATGGGTTAACCTACAAAATATGTTGGGAAAAAAATGATCCTATTGCATAAAGGTAATTGACGTTCCTTGTCATTCATGAGAATAAGCTACAAAATGAAGATTGCAGTTTATGTAAATGTATAAATACTGGATGTCTATGTACATACTTTAGTTTGTTTGGTTTTGTTAATCTTAGATTCATATTTAAATGTTACATGTTATCAATTTGTAAACCTATAAAATTCAAAATGCCTCATATATGTCTATGTGATTGTTTTCATTATAATCAAAATCAATAAAATTGTTTAAAAAAAAAAGAACCTTTACTGAATTAGTCACATAAGAGGCCACATGATGCACTGAAACCCACCCATATAATGATAAATAACTAAACACTGCTATATTAATCATTACTTAAGCCATTGTCAGAGTATCACCCTAAATATTTCATCTGTAAATATTCAAGGTCTTCTATAACAGTCTCCTTAAAACCTCTGAGTATTACAACCAGGCTTACTACTCCACTCTTTTGACAACATGGCTCTCAGCAGCCTGCAGTCACGTCAGCTGTGGCCCATCTAATTGCACTAGGTATTGTAAGGCATTGTAGTAACAGCTTTCTGCTTACTGACTGTTTTTCACTGTTTCTACCAACTGACCACACAACCCGTAAAATATGTAAATATTTAAGAAACATGGAGGCAAGCATTTTGCATCAGCCCACTATCGATAAGGATCATACCTCCACAATGCCGGATTGGTAGCTGCATGCCACTAAGGCCATAAATAACTCTGAGGCTATAAAGACAAACATTTCAAAGCTTTGTTTCTTATAGTTTTGATGAAAAAAGGCTAGACATGTTTTCTTATTGCTGATGAAATAAAAGTCTAGAAGTAGTTCAGCCCTTTATATCTATTTCACTGAATCTATCTGTAGCTATATATATATATATATATATATATATATATATATATATATATATAGAGAGAGAGAGAGAGAGAGAGAAATAGATGGTTTCAAATGTAAAATTACCAAGTGTCTATAAAAGTATCTGGAATAGCTGATGCCAGCTGCTATAGCTTCCACCTTACAAGGCAACACCTACTCCTTCTCCTCTCACACATCATGCAAATCTACATAGGTTACCCAAAGGTCACCCAGGAAGCAGAACTTAGCACGTAAGGCCATCTAAGTCTGTTTCCAAACATGGAAATGCTTTAGGCATAGGTGACTCTGTAGTTAGATATATAGACTTCACGCTCACCAGACTGGACAAGAACAGTGAGACTGCTTGTCCATTGTCAGGATCAGTGGTTTTACAAAAGCCCTAAAGTCCCTTAAACCAGACAAATGTGACTATGACCTAGTAGTGGCTCATTTGGGAGTGAATGACCTGAGGTGCTCCATCCAGATGGACATGCAGAGAAACATGATAGAACTTACTATATATGTTAGAAGCTGGAAAGGTGCTGGTCTTGAGTAGGATCTTACCTTCACCAAGAATGATGCCTAGATGCCAAGACAAAGTCATTGGCTTCAACAACTGGATAAGTAGTTGGCATCATTCAAAGAGGAACCAGAATATGCTGCTTTGGGATGAGATGGTAGATAAGATTTCTCTTTTACTTTGTAGTAGTTTTTCTGTGCACTGGTTAAAGCCTTTTCTGCCCATATAATGCCATTTTTAGGTAGAATGCCCCTCTTACTGGACATTCCAACATAGCAAACTGAAACCCAAATTCAGACAACATCATAGTGAGACTACTCAGTGCTAGGAGAAGAAACATAACAGAACTTGAGGCCCTTCTGCATGGCTGGGGTGTGGCAAAGGGTATAGCAGCCATGGGTATAACGTGTTAGGAGATGCAATCAGCAAATGCCACTCAGTCTTCAGTGCATTTCAGTACATTACTGGTACTGAGAAATCAATGCCAGTATTGCATTTTGGGTCATAACTGAATTGCTTTGGCATTTCACATTTGGAATAACCTGCAGAAGCTGCTTGTTACAGATTTAGCGATGATATTTTTATTTTTTCCAGTTCAAATCTGAGGAGAATAGTTTTTTTTTTTTTTTTTTTTTAGTATTTCTTTTCAACTTAACATGGGGGGGGCAAATTGGGGGATGGTACTGGGCACCAGAATAGCTAGCTACACCTCTACCTTCCTGCAACTTGAACACATGGTTTAAATGCAATGACAGCACTCTCTACATGCCAGAATTTATTGCCCATCATACCTTCATGCTCCTGGGCAACTGTATGGGAATACCATTATTTGTCAGAAGCAACAATGCATGGCATCATATTACCCATGACCTTAGTAACTTACAGTGACCTTAATAACTTACCCATCACCGCAGTTACTTAACTTATCCATGACCCTGGTAAGTTACTCGTTACCTTAATAGCTTACCCATGATCTTAATAACCCTTAACAAATCTAACTATTACATCACTGCTATCTACAGATCCCTGTAAATTACACCAAAACCAAAGTCAAAAGGTCATGGTAATTACCTTAATACCATGGAGGGGTTAATTATAAAACCATAATTCACCATAAAGAGTCTTGTACCATATCCTTGCAATCTATAGGTTCCCCTCCATTCCCCAGGAAATCCATACTACCTATCTCAGTGTACTATGCTGTCTCACCGTTCCACCCAATACGATATTCAACTACCACTCTATAGGTTGGGAATATTTCATCACTTCTAATGCATAAACCCATTCATTCCTAAACTTCATTAATAACAACATCCTGGAAGAGTTGGTCCACTCTCCTGCCTGGGTACAACATCCTTGATCTTGTACACAGGACCAACTTTTTCATGGGGGAGTAATGTTACTCACTCAATGTAATGTCCTCACTCATCAGATCTAACCACAAGGAAGTATTGCTTGAAATAAAAATTAAATCCAGGGACTCAGTGAAGCCAAAAACCTTTAGGAACTATTGTAAGGCTAACCTCTGTCTACTAAGTGACACCTTGGCTAAATTCCAAGCACCTCCAAACCCAGTAAATACCTCAGCATATGCTGAGCTATTTAGAAAATCCCTGTACACCTATAATGATAGCTGTATAGAGCAAAGTGTGCCCACTTGTACTCAAAAGACAAGTCACCCTGATGGAATTACAATACTGATTAGTTATACAATAAAATAAAAAGGATCTTGGCCAAGTATAGGAGGAACCAAGCCCAACATACTAAAATATCCCTGACCAATCTAAACAGGCAGCTAAGAGGGTTAATTAATACTTCAAAGGCTAAATTTAAAGAAAAAAATAGCTTCTCTGGCAAAGGACAAACACAAAGCTTTCCACAGCTATGTCCATAACCTCAAGGGAATTATTGTAAATGGCATCACCCACACTTAACTAGGCATTGCCAACCTTTTGTATGACAGGTTTAGCTCAAGTTTCTTCCCCCACTACCCCTTGATAGTTCAAAGGAAATACTACATACCACAGTCTCCCCAATCATTATTAAAGAACAGGTCATCAATGCACTTTCCAAAGCCAAAAACAGTTCATCGATTGGCCCTGATAATATCCCGGGATGCTTACTAAATAGCATGAAACATGACCTCTCTTGCCCACTTGAATTATTTTTCAACTGGATCCTATAGTCAGGTTTTGTGCCTAAGGAATGGAAGATGACTACAGTCATTCTCCTGCACAAAGAATGTCCAACCATTAAATCTGGGTATCTAATGCTGGACCCATTACAGTTCAGCTTTGTTAAAGGAAGGCCATGCCTATTAAATCTGGTGGACTTCGCTGAGAAGGTCACCAAAGCAATGGATGAGGGTAAGATTGTGCGCAAAGCTTACTTCAACTTGGCCAAGGCATTTGATGCAATACTTCACTCTGGCATTATAGACAAGCTCACTAAATTAGGTATAAACCCTTTTATCACCTGTAGATAACCAGCTGACTCACTGATAGGACCCATGAGCTCAAAATCAGTGAGACCATCTCCACCAAGTGGCCAGTCATTAGCAGATTACCCCAGAGATTAGTACTGGACCTGCTCCTTTTTGGCATCTATTTCTCTGAAGGGGAAGCAAAAACTAAACGTTTATGGCCAAGTTTGCAGGTGATTACAAACTGGGGGTTATCATCAACTCCTCTGCAGGCACTGGAATTCTTCAAGAAGGCCTATCTCTGAAAAAAAAATGATGCCAAAGCCATGGTCTTAAACTCAAAACTAAAAAAATGCATAGTTATACCCCTTGGGAAGTCAACCATCCCAGCTAATTAACATGTTGAAAATACACCCTAAGAGTTGACTCAGTGGTCAGGAACCTGGGTAGATACGTAGACAACAGCCTTACCTTTTACCACTTGGCCACAGTGATGAGGAATTCCTTTTATGTTGTGCAGCTTATATGAAGGCATGGCATCTAGGTCCTAAGTGGTCATTATCCCACTCTGCTCTACCCTTAACAGACCAGTCATAGAGTGTAATGCTCCCTTTGGTATGTATCTGACCAGACATATACAGCAACCAATTTGACATCAGAGGTTCCTTACAAAAAGAATACAAGGCATAACAAACCTGCCTTATGTAGAGCGCATTAAAGCACTTTCCCTCTACTCAGGCTCCTGTAGATTGCTGAGGGGTGACCTATACCTGGCTTATAAGACATCCACAAACCCCACACTTATGAATGTCCTGCATATTCATAAGTCAAACAGTACCAGGGGTGGGGAGGGTGGCCTAATGGTTAAGATGTTTGCCTTACAAACACAAGGTGCAGGGTTTAAGTCTCACAAGGGATAATTGGCTAAGCTTAAAATGGCTCGTAAGGGCAGTTAGCTTAGTACTAATCTATGAACCTATCTATGAACCAGAAATACAAGGTCTAGGGACCTGAATTTTGTCTATTACTTAAACAGAAAATGCTGGAGAGACATATGTGTGCCCCAGAGACTGCTCATCCTATGGAACAGGCTTCCCATCATTGTGAAGCTGAGTCTGTCTATTACACAATATACTCACAGACTAGACCCGTAGATGGGGAATAGGAAATCTACACTGGGCCTGGCCCTGATTTTCCTTATGGACAGAGGTAGCTTATAAATGCCTGGTCCTTAACATCCTATTTGGATGCAGGACATCATTATTCTTTTTTGGGAAACTTGTTTAGGTTTAGAAAAGCCCCTTGGATCATTAGCCTGGTAACAGTCTATGAATCTATGAATCTCCAACTCTCCTTCCAATAAAATTACTGAATCTGTAGGTGGAACCCCATCAAGCAGAGCACCCAAAGTTTCCAAGAAGAATGAGTTATTTGCTGCATATTCCAAACATAAAATGCAGTTTTCCTATCTGCAGCTCATATTTGCATTCAGGTTGCTTTCTGTTCTATTGACACAAACTACAGCTAGCTATAAAGTGCCAGTCTGAGAACACATTAGCATACACAGACCCCAATATGTCCTCTCCTGAGGAACCTGCAAAGAAGGGAGAACTATAGACAGAGAGAGAGAGAGAGACAGAGAGAGAGAGAGAGACAGAGAGAGAGACAAAGCGAGAGAGAGCAATAGGACTACACTTGACTGAGAAGGATGGTTCCACAACCAAGCTGGGTGCAGAGGTAAGATCAGCTATACCTTGCTGGTACTTTTCAACCTCTCACACAAGTTCTGGCTTCATTCTCAACAAAGGTGACATTTAACATCCCAAAACCTACCTTCAGCTGCATGGATGTAATCTGAACCTGTCATAGTTCTAGCTGTCACCACACTAGGTTCCCTTTGCCTTTTGGATTTTGACCCTCTTGGCTATTCAGTCTATGTCTGACCAGGCTACATCAGTCATCTGGCTACAATGCACTCAACAACAAACACTGCTCCTGTCTCTAGGGCTCCAATATCCCTGTGCGGGTGAGTTTCTCTTATCCTTTAAATGAATCATTGTAATGTTTTTTTATATATTGCACTACTTTTCATTAATTTAATATTTTGATTTTTCTCCTTCTCATCTTCTCACTCAGATTAATTAAGACTTTTTGGAAAAGGAGATTTATGCCTATGCCTGTGAAATTTTATTACATTTTTATTCAGTAAGTTACTGTGTTCTTTGTGTACTGCGGCGGTGGTGCTGCGGTAGCGTTGTCGCCTCACAGTTAGACGTTGCCCATTTGATTCTCAGTTAGAGCGTCTTCTGTGTAGCGACATGCGTGAATGGGCGTTCCTTCATTGAAGGTTGTGCGTTAGGCTAGGAAAGCCAATACGTAAAAATCTACTGCCAATCATTAGCGGAACGGAGTTCCGCTGTGGCGACCCCTAACTGGGAAAAGCCGAAAGACACAAACAAAACTGTGTTCTTTGTGTATGGCATTGCTATGATTTGTTGTACTATCTGGATTTCTTTTTCCTCAGTTTTTGACCAAACAAAATGAAATGCAACTCTGTGCATTAGTTTGAAAAGTTTCATACGATCTAATGCATATTCTGAAGTCAAACAAGCATTAAAATGGAAAGTAGATGCAAGAGTAAGCATTCTATTATTAGCAACAAATGCATTAATAATAATAATAATAATAATAATAATAATAATAATAATAATAATAGCAGATTTGCAGTAGGGGTGGTAGCAATATTTGCTGTAGGGGTTAAGTATGACATTTTCATTTTTCACAGTGTCTGCTGGCACTTTATGTGCACAATGAGAAACTAATGTAGAATGTTTGATAAAGAAATAGGAAAGAAAAAAAACAGCAAAATACAAGTACTATAAAAATAAATAAAATGTAGACAAAGTATATGTGGTTATCTGCATATAATATGAACATAATGATAATGTCACATACAAAATAAACTGTAAGAAATATATTTGTGTGTGTTGGTGCATTTTATCATTTCACATCCAAATCCAGAATTAAGAGAGAGATGTAATACTATTGCAGTGCATGGAGCATCCTGATTATGCTCTAAAATCTGAAAAAATGGTAAACCTGTGCACGAGACCCAACCATAATAGTGATTTCACACATTCCCCTAAGCACTGTTATGATCTGGTATCAGGAAAGGGACTTCACCATGACCAGTCCCTGAATTATATTTCCTCATACATCTGTGAATATTTACAAACATCAGTCTGCAAGTAACTCATTTAAATTAGGGCAGTATTTAAAACGGTTTATTTTTCCTGCAATTATATTTGCTTGCAGTCGTATGGGACGCTGAGCACTTTTCAGGTTTCCAAAGACATTACAACACTTTGGCTTTTTTTCTCTAACCAGTAGTACTTGGATTAGATAGAATTCCATGCACTGCAAAGAGTTATGGTTGCGTCTAACCGATTGTAACCCATTATTATGTGTTCTCAATATGGATGCCAAAATTCACCTCTTGCGCTTTGCTCACATGGAAAATTTCTTGACATCCATGTCTCGAACACATCGAACACATAGTAATAAGAATAATCATAATTATGTGGTTACTATCAGAGACCCAATCATAACCCTCTATATTATTTTCAGAATGGACGACTTTGGACTACACAAGCATCTCTCTCTCTCACTCGCTGTCTATCTACCTATCTAGCGATAGAGAGATGTGTGTGTGTGTGTGTGTGTGTGTGTGTGTGTGTGTGTGTGTGTGTGTGTGTGTGTGTGTGTGTGTGTGTGTGCGCGCGTGCGTGCGTGCGTGTGCACGTGTGTCTGTGCATTTAAGTGCGCATTGAGGAGAGACTCAAATTCCTTATTTATAGTTCTGCATTCTTAAACAGCTTTTCTGGATGGTCAAACAGAATTATGCTGGAACTTGCATGTACTAGTCTGTACTGCCCTCTGCTGTAACTTTTGGGAGTATTTCATTTAATTTTCAAATTTTTAGTTTTACATGACTAGGAAATGTTTTACTGAATAATTTGCACTATATATTCATTTATGTGCACACTGTATATCTTCATGGGCACAGAGTACTAAAAAAGTGATTGAGCTTTATGAATATGTGGCTCAGGCAGGTATGTCCGTAGCCTTGAGCAGCATTCTACCCTCACCTAGGATGATACCAAAATATAAACAAAAACATGACTGACATCAACAATTGGTTTAATTTCTGGTGTCATTCTAAGAAGATCCAGTTCCTATCAGCCTGGGATGACATGGTTGACAGACCACACTGCTTTGCCACAAATGATCTTCATCTGTCACCTCTAGGCTTTCAGTTACTGGCTAAGGCACTTGCCTCTCCCATAGTGCCTGTTTTAGACAAGGTCGCATGAACAAAATTTCCGATGTGAAAATATCACTCACAAATAAGTTAAAGGTTATGCTGCTAAATGCTAGGAATTTAAATCAGAAACTGCATTCTATGGAAGCACTCCTCTCCCTGGAGGATGTCGATGTCTGTGCAGTCACAGAAACTTGGTTTATGGCTGCAGAGAGTACCCTGGCCTTACAAGGCTACAATACTTTCTACACTTTCAGACTGCAAAATGAACGTGTGAGAGCCAAAGGAGGAGGAGTATCTATCTTCATCAAAGATATATATATATATATATATATATATATATATATATATATATATATATATATAGACTGGTTGACAGGAAAACTCCATGGAGTTACTCTAAGTCAACTAACTGTGGGTATAACCCCCTTCAAAAAACCACGCTGCTTATTTGGACCTACTTGAGTCAATCAAATTACAACCAAACACTCTAGTCATAGGCGTTTTTAACTATCCCTTCATTGACTGGGTAACTTGCACAGTACCAACATGCTCACACAAAGGTTCCTTGACTTTAACGCTAATGCCCTGGAACAAATAGTATGCAACCCCCACAAGGAACTCAAATATTCTCAACCTGGTCCTCACCAACATGGGTGACCATTGCACCACCATACGTATAGCTCCTTACTGGTTATATCTGATCATAAATCAGTCACATTGAAGTAGCTATAACACCTGAACCTCTCTTATGTGAAATCAAGCTAAGAAATTTCACCAAAGCTAATTATACCCTCCTAAGGGATGGCATAAATAATTTCCAAGTTCCTGTTCCCACAGATGGCATTGACAATTATACTAAGGTATATACAAATGTCCTGTAAAACCACTTACACAAATGCATTGACACAGCTGTACCTGATAGGATCAAAACAAGATCCTCAAGAAAAAAACAAGCCTCCTTGGTGGACATCTAGCATTAATACGTTATACAACAAGAGGAAGCACTGTAAGAACACCCTTTTCTGCTTGAACAAACAAATAAGACAACTTGCAAAATCCTCTAAGGACAACTTCAAAAATAATTTAGCAACCATAGCTAAGGATAACCATAAGACATTCTTCAGTTATATCCGTGACCTAAAAGGTAGGACCCAGATGTATGCAGAACTAGCTGTGGATGGCATCGCACACACTGAACCTGTGAAAATAGCTAACTTGTTAGCCAACAAGTTTGGTTTAATTTTCACCTCCCTGTCCCCTCCAAACATTCTACAAAGCATTCCCTCTACATCTCCCCAACCTTGCATCAACAAAGAGCAAGTCATTAATGGTCTCTCCAAGGCCAAAAACACAGCCAATTGCATCCCAGGTTGCATTTTAAATAGTCTAAAACATGAGTTTGCAACTCCATTAGGTATTCTCAGCCCGAGTACTGTTTTTCCCTGTTGAATGGAAAACAGCAACCATCATCTCCCTTCATAAATGGTTAAAGCAACAGACCCTGGGAACTACTGATCCATAAGCTTAGCCAGCCGTATATGTAAGGCCATGGAATGAATCATCATGGACCTTATAAATAAGGATATAGGTGATCTCCAAACCCTTGATCCAACACAGTTTGATTTTGTCAAAGGCAGGTCATGTCTGTTAAACCTGGTGGACGTCTTTGAAAATGTCACCAGAGTCATAGATGAAGGCAAATCTGAGCATACAGTCTACCTTCACTTAGCCAAGACCTTCAACACAATCCCACATTCGGGCATCATTGATGAATTCTCCCAGATGAATATCAACTCTTATGTCATCAGGTGGGTTGTTAACTGGCTCATCAACAGATGACACTCAAAGTTGGGGAGTTTACCTCAACCAGCAGACCTGTCACCAGTGGGGTTCCACAGGGGTCAGTGCTAGGCCGCCCTATTGTTTGGAATATACTTCAAAGAAGTTCAGGCCAAAACAGAGGGGCTGTGGCTGACTAAGTCTGCTGATGAATGCAAATTAAGTGCAATCATTGAATCCCCAAACAATGTCAGCATACTTTAAGAGGGACTTAAACAAACCAAAGATTGGTGCCAAAGCCATGGACTCAAACTCAATGCTAAAAAATACATTTTCATCCCCTTTGGTAAAAATGATATCCCTGTAGACTGTCATAGAAATAATAATCACCTAAGTAACAATTCAGTAGTGAGAGACTTGGGAATGCAAGTTGACTGTAGCCTAAACTTTGACCACCATGTATCTACTGTGGCAAGGAAGGCATTCTACGTTACACACCTCATCAGCAAAGGCGAGTACAATGCTCCATTTGATATGTACCTTACCAGGCACCTGCAGCAACTTGAGAGACCTCAGAGATTTCTAACCAAGAAAATTCAGGGTCTCCATCACATGTCATACATTGACAGACTGAAGTCACTGTCACTGTACTCAGTAGCATACAGACTACTTAGAGGAGACTGTGCTTGATCTACAGAGAAATCTCATATCCAAACCTAATGGAAATGCTGCACAACCACGAGCCAAATGGGACAAGGGTCACCCACTCCAGGGACCTTAACTTGGCCTGCGACATAAATAGGACCTGCTGGAGAGATAGATATGTCTTTCAGAGGTTGCCACTCCTCTGGAATAGGCTACCAGTTCACATCAAACAAAGTGCCTCTATGAGGTTTATTTAATTTTACTGTTGAGGCTGCCCACTCAAGTGCGCTAGCCTATGCATTTTAATATACTGCTGTTTCCCTGCATTTTTCTGTAGTTTTCTTAAAAAAAAAAATCCTTGTTTTCCCACCTTTCCTTGACTAGAATAGTCCAGTATACAGGCTTTGCTGTATTCTGGTCTTTGGGAAAGTTCCTGTGTTGCCCATTGCCTTACTTGGATAGAAGGAAGTTTCTTTGCTCACCAGCGAGAGTGGGGAGCCTTGAGCAGCCTATCTGTCCCTGAAGGAGTGACCTCAGCACAAGATCTAGTAGTAATTGGTCGTTTTGGACTATTTCTAGCTCTTTTGAAGTTCCCTGTATAAAAATCCGCCTCTGAGCATTTTTTTTTCGACTATACTACTCAGCAACAGCTCCTCGTGGTCCTGCAGAGTGGTGCTAGCAGCAGAGAACTGAAAAAGTGACTACTTTTCAGATTTACGTATATTTTTTGCTGTTTCTACCTGTGCAACCTTCTTTTCTTGCTGTAAACAAAGTTTAAACTGCTATTTTATCTGTTTTGAGCATTTTTATTACCTGCACTTAAGTTAAAGTTTTGTTTGTTTAATTTTACTGTTGAGGCTGCCCACTCAAGTGCGCTAGCCTGTGCATTTTAATATACTGCTATTTCCCTGCATTTTTCTGTAGTTTTCTCAAAAAAAAAAAACTTGTTTTCCCGCCTTTCCTTGACTAGAATAGTCCAGTATACAGGCTTTGCTGTATTCTTGTCTTTGGGATAGTTCTGTGTTGCCCATTGCCTTACTTGGATAGAAGGAAGTTTCTTTGCTCACTAGTGGGAGTGGGGAGCCTTGAGCAGTCTGTCTGTCTCTGAAGGAGTGACCTCAGCACAATATCTAGTAGTAATTGGTCGTTTTGGACCATTTCTAGCTCTTTTGAAGTTCCCTGTATAAAAATCCACGCTTGCACGGCTTTGCGCAATTCTGAGCGATTGTGCGCATAGCGCAGCGCAAGTTAAACAAGTTTAAACTATTTCTGGCTCCGCCAAGTCTGCTCTTCAGTTTTTCCCTGAAAACTGCTCTACCTTCAATAAAATCAGTCTATTCTCTATCTAAAAAGCCCAGCACTTGATCCTAAAGCATTTTTACACAGGTAAAGCACTCTTGAACAAAAGAAAGCACTACATCCACCTACAATCCCCTTGAGCACCCATTTCCCTTTAGGTCCTTTCTGACTCAGTACTCAGCAATCCCTTACACTATTCTAGCATGTCGAGAGGTCAATTACTGGCGTCTTCTCCAGTTCAGCTGGTGAATCTGGGAATCTTGAGGCAATGTTATAACTGCCTCATGTACACAGACAACCCTCTCCTCCTCCCAACAAATACAAATATATGTGAGAGATGCAACTATATAGCCAAACTGGAGGCTGAGCTCTCTCGACTCAGTACTGGCAAGACCAGCCAGGAGGAGAAGGTAACCACACACACCACAACCCCAGTCTCACATAGACCAAACACAACTACAATCCAAACACATAAACCCACATAAACATACTCGGAGGCTCTAATTAAAAATCTACCAAAACAACAGAGGCCTCCAAAGCAGACATCTAAGAAACCACTACCTCAAAACATAGCACATGCAACACATATTTCTCAAAGTCAGTGTGCCAAACAGTCACAGCCCTTAAGGCCAAACAACATGCCTGATACACTTGTAATAGGTGACTCTATAGTCAGACACAATGATGTCCCACTCACCAGACTGAACAAGGAAATGGTTACAGTAAGCTGCCTGTCGGGCGCTAGAATCTGCCACATAACACAAGCACTCAGATCACTCCAAAGCAAGTACAAATATGACTCAGCCATTGCCCATGCCGGCGTGAATGACCTGAGACGTACCTCTCTGGACTACATGAAAAGAGACATAGAGGAGCTCTCTGATTATGTAGCCCAGGCTGGTATGACCCTGACCCTGAGCAGCATCTTACCCTCACCAAGAATGATGCCACAGTACAAAGACAAAATGATCAGCTTTAATAATTGGCTCAATTACTAGTGTCATTCTAGGGGGATCCAATGTCTGTCTGCTTGGGATGACATGCTTGACAAGCCACGCTGCTTCGCAAGGGACGGCTTGCACCTGTCACCCCTAGGCTTCCGGATATTGGCAAAGGCTCTTGCCACCCCCATAGTGCCTTTTTTAGGCAAGTCGCATAAAACAAAACCACCTCCCTAGAAAACACAAGTGGAAAAAAACTAAGGGTAATGCTGCTCAATGCCAGAAGTCTAAACCTCAAGATGCAGGCTCTCAAAGCCCTCCTCAGTATGGAGAGCATCGATGTCTGTGCAGTGACTGAAACCTGGTTCAAGGCTCCTGAGAGCACCCCAGCACTACCAGGTTATAACTCATATCATGCTTTTCGGCCCCAAAACTTGGACCGAACCACAAAGGGAGGGGGAGTGTCCATATTCATCAAGGCCACAAACACCTCCAGGATAGTGGCAATGTACGAAGCATCAGAGACCATCCATGTGCAACTAACCATAGGCAAAATGGCCCTACAGTTTGTAGCATGCTACAGACCACCCTCTCAAACTCAGGAACCCCACTCAGCCTTCCTGAAGACACTGGAGAGTATGAATGTCTCTCCAAATACCGTCATATTGGGAGACTTCAACTACCCAAACATAGACTGGGAGCATTACTCAAGCCCCAACACCCTAGCCCAAAGATTCCTAGAATTCATAAACTCAAATGCGATGGAACAACTAGTCACCACTCCCACAAGAGGAGATAATATACTAGATCTGATCATCACAAACATGGGGACACAATGCTCCACACTGGAAGTATACCCCTCACTGGTAAGATCAGACCATAAACTAATCTTACTGGAAATCCACATCCCGCCCCCACCCCCAGCACAAAAGACCACAGTGAGGAACTTCTCAAAAGCTGACTTCACACTTCTTAAGGCTGAAGTGGTATCCTTCAAGGCCCCTGGGCCAGTGGAAACCACAGCCCACACCGCTGAATCCTTTATAAAAGCCTTCTATGGACACCTTCAAGAATGCATGGATCATGCAATCCCAAATAAAACCAAGACCCTTTCCCCCAAAGGCAGGCATCCTGTCTGGTGGACCCCAGCCATAAACAAACTTTACAACAGGAGGAGGAAGCTACTACAGGACAGAGCAAAATTCCAAAAAGGGAAGGCATCTCTGATCAGTTCTAGCAAAAAACTACGATCACTCATAAAATCATCCAAGGCCAACTTTGAGAGAAAAATCGCAAAAGACACTAAAGATAATCACAAGGCCTTCTTTAGTTATGTTAGAAACCTGGGTGGAAACTCCTAGATATGCTCAGAGTTAGTTCAAAATGACAAAAAATACACTGAACCCACAGATATTGCCAACATACTGGCAGACAGGTTCAGTGGAAATCCCCCCCCAAAAGGAGAAATATCTATCCCAGCTGAATGTAGCCTCCCTGACATCACAGATGTCCAGGTGAGAGCCGCCCTCTCCAAAGCTAAAAACACAGCATCAGTTGGACCAGACGGTGTCCCAGGTTGCATGCTACATGAACTCCAAGAGGAACTAAACTCGCACATAAGGCTGCTGTTTAATCTTAGCCTTACTACAGGATACGTACCCAAAGAATGGCGTACAGCAACAGTGGTTCCACTCCACAAAGGAGGTGCTTCTATGGACCCTGGAAATTACTGCCCCATAAGCTTGACGAGCCTGGTCTGCAAAGATATGGAGAGGATTATTATGGAACTCATAAACAAAGACATTGGTGACCTACAGACACTTGATCCTACCCAATTCGGCTTTGTTAAGGGCAGATCCTGCCTTTTGAACCTGGTCGACTTTTTTGAAACAGTTATTAAGGCCATTGATGAGGGTAAGGCAGTTCACACAGCCTACCTTGACCTTGCAAAAGCCTTTGACATAATACCCCACTCGGGCATCATAGACAAGCTCACCAACTTAAATGTAAACCCATATGTCATAAGATGGGTTGCAAACTGGCTAAAGGACAGAACCCACAAGGTCAGAATTGCTGGAGCCATGTCAGACTCTAAGCCAGTCACAAGTGGTGTCCCACAGGGCTCGGTCCTGGGACCCCTCTTGTTCAGCATTTATTTCTCAGAAGTACAAGCAAACATTGGAGGATTGTGGCTGACAAAGTTCGCAGATGACTGCAAGCTGGGCGCCATAATCGATACTCCAGCGGACACTAGCATCCTTCAGAAAGGCCTCACAGAAAAGGATAACTGGTGCCAGAGCCATGGCCTTAAACTGAACACCAAAAAATGTATAGTTATACCCTTTAGGAAAAACAAAGTACCCACAAATTACCACATAGGTGGTGATCCATTAATTACGGAAGAAGTAATCAGGGACCTAAGGACCCAAGTTGACAGTGACCTCTCATTTGACACCCACATTGCCAAGGTGGTTAGGAAGACCTTCTATATTGCCCACCTTATCATGAAAGGATTCACATCTAGATCAAGAGAGGTCATTGTGCCCCTATACTCTTCCCTTATCAGACCCAAGATTGAGTACAATGCCCCATTTGGTATGTACCTTACCCGGCACCTGCAGCAGTTAGAAAGACCCCAGAAGTACTTCACCAATAGGATCAAGGGTCTCAAACATATGTCATATGCTGCCAGATTGAAGAAACTCCAGCTCTATTCAGTCACATACCGCCTACTCAGAGGAGATCTATGCCTGACGTACAAGGCCATGTCCAATCCGGAATTAATGGACATGCTCCACCTAAAAAAATCCAAATCCACCACAGCCATGAGAGCGAGAGACTTGAACCTCAACACAAAAATAAATAGGACATGCTGGAGGGACAGATTCATAACCTAGAGGCTCCCTACACTCTGGAACAGAATCCCAGTCCATGTTAGGCAGAACCCCTCACTGACTCTCTTCAAGAGAAATCTTGACAAGTGGATGGGAGATCGTAGGTTTACCCCGGGGGTCATCTCTGTGTCACTTCTAGACAGAGGCACAGTAAACTAAACCCTAAATGGGCACAGTATTATCATTCCAGGGGGTGGCGGAAGCCACACAAACTCTGGCTAGGCTTATAAATGCCCTAGGGCAGATAGCCTAGTATGAACCTATGAACCTATGACCCTATTTAAGCATAGCCTGGATGACTGGATGGGAAACTTTAAATTCATGCCTGGGATTTCATCTATGACCCTGCTAGTGATGGGTAGTCATTGCTAACTCAGATCTCAAGTTTAGGCAAGATCCTTTATATTGGGTTTCTCTAGTATTATATTGGGTACACATGGCTAGGCTTATAAAGACTTTTGGGTCAATAGCACATTGTAGGCAATAAAGATTACTGTAAGGTCCTGCATATATTCAAAAGAAAACAAACACATAAAGGCAAGGTACCTTTTCTCCAAACAGACATACCTACAACCAGTGTGTGGACTGAGTGATTGTTTTTTTGTTTGATTCACTCCTACCGGAGGCCAGCACCTGCTCCAATTAGTCATTACACTTTACAACCCCCCCTTCCCCCTCATCCAATATGGTCTCAGCAAAGGTGATTTAAACCTCCCCCTCCCCCCTCCAATATGGTCTCAGCAAAGATGATTTAAACCTGTGGTGCCAGCTGTCCGTACCCCTCCGGCCTTCAGTATGCCTAAGTAAGTGCTTATTCTTTCTGAAACAACAGTTGTAAAGTTATTATAATATTTCAAGTATTTCTAGTATCCTGTCTCCGTTGATTCTCCTATAACAGAAAGTGCAGTTTGAAACAATTGTTTAATATTTTGTACCATGATGTTTTGTTTTTACAGCCTGATAGTTTTTTGCTTAGCATTGCCACATAATATCTAGCGGTGTGGCTCTAAGCAATCTGTCTGTGTTGTACTATGTCTCTGTTGCTCTAACATGTATTTTGTAGCTGTTTCTGCAAAGTAAATGCAACTTTAGTGGAGTCTTTCAGGAAATTATCTGTATTTTGCTTATTTATTGCTGTTATCTTATGAAAAGCCACTTTGTCTGTTTCATCGAAAATAATTTGTTATTTATGATTCAAGCAATGTGTTTTTAAGCCTACGTTTGGAGGGCTAAGATTTCTAGGCTTGCAAGGCATTTAAAACTGCATTAGCACATAGTACACTGTCTAGTAAACTATTGGGGGTTATTCCCTTCTCCTTCTGTTTAACTAATATGCAGCTTGTGACTCCTGTACTGTTTTCTTAGACCTGCATGCTATATTCTATACACCATGTGCACATACTAATGTTAGTATAGCATATGTGGGCAGTTTATCACATGTTAGTATTACTCTGGTCTATTTGTGCTGCATTTATTCATTGGTATGCTTTACACTTCTACTGAATATTAGGATTGCACATGCTGTACTGTCTCTGTTGTTCTAACATGTATTTTGTAGCTGTTTCTGTAATATAATTGCGACTTTAGCAGAGTCTTGCAGGAAACTATTTGTATTTTGCTTATCTATTGCTGTGATCTTATGAAAAGCCACCTTAAGTCTGTTTCATTGACAATAGTTTGCTATTTATGATTCAAGCAGTGTGTTTTTAAGCCTATGTTTGGAGGGCTAAGATTTCTAGGCTTGCAAAGCATTTAAAACTGTATTAACACATAATACACTGTCTAGTGAACAATGCCGTGGTGGTACCGCAGTAGCGTTGTTACTTCACAGCAAGAGCTTCTCCCGTTCGATTCTCGGCTTGGCTTGGGAGTGCCTTCTGTGTGGAGTCTGCATGTCCTCTCTGCGGTTGGGTAGCACTCAAAAGACATGCATGTGTAAATGGGGGTGCCTTTGTTGAAGGTTGGGCGTCGAGCTGGCACCTCGGTGTTTTGTAAAAAAAATCTACTGCCAATCATTAGCGGACCGGAGTTCCGCTATGGCGACCACTTACCGGGAAAAAGCTGAAAGACAAACAACAACAACACTGTCTAATAAACTACTGGGAGTGTTTCCCTTCCCCTTCTGTTTAGCTAATATGTGGGTGGTGACTTCTGTACTGTTTTCTTAGACCTGCATGTTATATTCTATATACCATGTGCACATACTAATGTTAATATAGCGCATGTGGGTGGTTACACTTCTACTAAATGTTAGAATTACACTCTACCCTGATAGTAATGTTTTTTTTTCACATTTAATGCTTGCATTTCTCAGCTATGGTATTCTGTCTCTCCTGTACTTGCCTCCATCTTCTTCAGTGACCCTACTAACTGCAGCTATTTCTTACTCTCCATTCTTATTTTTAGATTACCACAGCCCCTGCAAATGGGTTGCTCAGTCATTCCCCTTCTACTGGTCCTTGACAGTTTTTAACTGCTCTAGCAACTTCATGAATCTGGCCACTAAACAATAAAAGGAAACAATCATCCTGAAAGAAAAAGGACTAAAAAGTGTTGTAGACACACCTTAAATCCACAATATCTTGGACTTATCACTGTATTAAGTGCATAGTGTACTTTGTTAACTGTAGGTCAAGGATGCCAGCTGCCCCCCCCCCCCATTCACAAACTAGCATTTCTTGTAATCTTTAATTAGAAAACTCCTTAATATACAGTCACATACCCTTTTAGTAGTAGTTCCTGACTCCAAGCTAAGCTAAACACACTAAAGTTAACATAAATACAAATACACAGTACCAGGTTTCTGAATAGGCTAAACAGCACATTGTAGGCAATAAAGATATTATTTTTGTTCTGTAAGGTCCTGCATATATTCAAAAGAAAACAAACACAGAAAGGCAAGGTACCTTTTCTCCAAACAGACATACCTACAACCAGTCTGTGGATTGAGTGATTGCTTTTTTGTCTGATTCACTCCTACCCAAGGCCAGCCCCTGCTCCAATTAGTCATCACACTTTACAACCTACCCTGCCCCCTCATCCAATATGGTCTCAGAAAGGTGATTTAAACCTCCTCCCTCCTCCAATATGGTCTCAGCAAAGGTGATTTAAACCTGTGGTGCCATCTTGGATTCCCAAAACAGTCTGTACCCCTCTGGCCTTCAGTATGCCTTGCAGTAAGTGCTTATTCTTTCTGAAACAACAGTTGCAAAGTTATTATAATATTTCAAGTATTTTTCTTTTTTGTCTTTTTTGGTTAAACCCACCGAAATTCATCTATAAGCCTACAGACACACAGAAGTGTATTATCGCCTGGACTGCTTTGCCCTGCACTAACGTACAGCGCCATGAAACCGGAACCTAAATTAGCCCAGCTAGGACAAATGCATCACCTGTCTAGCTACAGAACAACTGCAGTGTAGTTTATTTGTCTATATTTTGTACACTGTTTTAAAAGGTATTGACTGTAAGGCAGGAGGCTAGCACAGTACAGGACCCTCCCATCACAGCTCACATCCAACTCAACAATTATCCAGCTTCCCTGCACTCTATCAGACTCTATAGGAACTCTGCTTACTCCAGTGTACAGGGTATCTAACATACTGACCTGCATGAACTGCAATCTACTAACTGTTTTTGTGCTTGCAGTCAGCCCCGGCTCATCCTGCTTCATTCACCCTGCAGGCTCACTCCACTCCCCTACCCTACCCCCATTCTCACCCACCCCTGCTTTCACTAGATTTATACTTATCAAGGCCTGCCCACATTTACCATGATCAATCTGAACCCATACTTTCACTAATTAGGCCAGTTCACCACACCCACTCAGGTAACACTCACCTGCCTTTATCTACATTTATACACCTCCCTCCCATTTCTAAACATCATACCCTAATAAAATGTCCCTCCTTAATAACAAACACCTAACCCAAACAGCCATGTATATCATCTCTGCATCACTGCTAGTAGTTTTATACTCCCTCACATCATACTGCACACCATTACCAGGCAATCATTCACCTCCCTCCCAAACCTCCTCTTTGACCCATCCCAATAGTCCACCTTACACTCCCATATCTCCAAACCTCTTCAATACCAGCCACACAGACTACCACACTAAGAAAATCCTACCTCTATCTACATCATCCCATACCTGTCAAAAAACACTAAAGTACTTTACAAAGTTACCATGTTAATATCACACCTTATCAATGAGTTAAACCTCTCTGGTGACATACACCCAAATCCTGGCCCCAATACCCCTCAAAATCAATTAAACAACTCCACCATCATTCACCCAGGCCTATTATACCCGAAACATAACAATTCCCTTCTCCTCCTTAACATAAATGCAAAAAATATTGGAAACAAAGTCCATTACCTGTATGCCATGCTCTCCCATCATTTCCCAGATATAGTAATACTTACAGAAACTTGGCTCAAACCAAACAATAACAACGATGAAATTGTAGCTCCCGGATTCAACTTTGTATGAGTAGACAGGGTCTCCAAAAGGGGTGGAGGGTTAGCTATCCTATTCAAAGACCACCAATTGGTTGACTGCTTACAACTAAGCACCCCCAACTTTGACAATGCATAACTTTTCTGTACCAAATTGACTTAACCCAAAAAAAAAAACAAATTAACATCATAGGTTGTTATATTTCACCTGGGAATAACATTCCCACACTAGAGAATATTCTATACTGGGCCTGTAATTCCCTCCCACAGGAAACTATCCTAATAGGAGACTTCAATATTGACTGGCTTAACTGTTCCTCTCAAACCCAGCATCACATATCAACCTACATGGGTTCACCCAACTTATCACATCTCCTACCAGGATTGACAAATCCTCCAAATGACACTCTATCCTAGACTAGATCTTAGTGAATAACCCATCCCTGTCAACCCAATCAGGCTGCCTCCCTGATGGTCTGAGTGACCATCTGCCAACCTTTCTACTAAGATCCCATACTCCCCACACCACCCAATCAACCTACCGGTTAATTAAAAGTAAAAAAACCTTCAACCCAAACAAGTTCATTTCTGACTATACACACTCAATTAATGACTTACCTTAACACAAATAAACTATTGTCAAACACTCAACATGGTTACGACCCCTCTCACAACACTACTACAGCCCTCATATCCTTCACAAATGCAGTGAACCACTACAGAAACAGAAGACTGTTTGTATCTGCTACATTTTTAAACTTGTCAAAGGCCTTTGATATGTTCAGTCATGACAAACTCATCAGCATTCTCTCCACCCTAAATCTCAGTAACTCCACTATCACATGGTTAAGAAGTTACCTATCAAGATGACAGCAGGTCATCCAATGGCAACTACAACATTCCCCTCTTCTCCCTGTTAAATTAGGGGTTTCACAAGGCTCCATCCTTGGATCTGTACTCTTCACCTTCTTCACCTACCAGCTCCACACTGCCACACTACAAGCCACTGTCATACAATATGCAGATGACTCTATGCTAATCTGCACAGCTTCTTCCCTTCATGACCTCCACACCACAACCCAAGACTCCTTCCTGTCCATAGAAACATGGCTCAGCAACTCCGAACTCATACTAAACCCCAACAAAACAAAGCTCCTTCTCTTCTGCCCAACAAAAGTGACCCCTTCCTCCCAAACTTTCACCATTCTATCCAAAAATAAAACCACCATCACCCTTACAATTCATACCAAACTGCTGGGTGTAGAAATCGACAACAACTTGAAGTTCGATATGCACATAGCATAAAAGGTCCACAAGAAACTAGGTTTGCTTTACAGAAACAAACAATACCTAACTAGGCACTCAAAAGCTACTATTGCTCGCACGCATCCCCTATCTTTCCTCCTATATGCCTCCCCAATCCTAACCAACCTCCGCAAATGTGAACTAACAAAATTCGAAGCTTGTTATAATAAAATTGCCAAGTTTGCCACTGATGCCCAATACAGAACACATCACTGAACAGCTCTTAAACAACTAGAATGGCTAGAACTTCCTCAGTTACTATACTTTAATCAGTTAACCTTTGCCCACAAAATATTGCATCAACCAGATAAAACCCCTGCCCTTCAAAAACTATTACAACCATACATCACTTCCAGACCCTTCCGCTCTAATAATAAATTCCTACTAGACATCACCAAAGCAAATAACACAGCTGGAGAATCACTCTTCTCAAACTACATCCCTAACATATGGAACAAACTGCCCACCCAAATTACTACCTGCTGCTCTTTAACCCAGTTTAAAAAACTCATAAAACTACTCCTGAAAGACTCCTGGCTCTGTTCTTGTAACTGCCCTGGCCAGACCTCTAACTGCTCAACTCTACATCTCTAACTAACTTTGTATCTCATTGCCCTCCCAATAAATCCTAACTGAGGCATCTGTCCTCTACTTCTCTCAGGAGTCTCTTTTTCTTCCCAAGCATGACAAATGACTTATATACATATGTACATACTCATACTGCGATGTTTATTGTACACGTTTATCTGAGACATTTTATATTTATCTTTTTATAACTTTTATGTTTGACACTTTGAGCTTGCTTGCAGACAAGCTTTTTCTTTTGCAGTGTATATAACCTTTATGTTTTTGTGTAAGTCTTATTTTCCCTGTAACTGTAACTCAAACTTGTAATTTTGCTTAACTTGAGCTTTTCTCCCCGGGCCTCCGCTGAAAAAGGACCTGTGTCCTGTCAGACTTTCCTGGTAAACAAATGCTAAATAAATAAAAAATAAAATAAATAGCCCAGTAACCACCTATGAACATATGAACCTATCATTTGAGCGCTATTACAGCTTGTTAGAGGTTGAGTAGATAGACAGAGACACAGTAGGACACACACACACACACACACACACACACACACACACACACTCACACACACACACACACACACACACACACACACACACACACACACACACACACACACACACACACACACGAGTAAGACAAATATTTTCCAAAGATACTGTTACTGGGTGACAAAAACGTTTTATGCAGTGAAAAAATGTTTTCCTTTCAAATATATCAAGCTATTCTCTGTCAAAGATAGCACTGCCTATAAGGCTAAATGAGCATAACTAA
>NC_056732.1:736574176-736674176 GCF_019279795.1 Protopterus annectens
ATATATATATAGGTCCGCTACAGATGATTGAACTTTTAAAAGTTCGACTTTCCTATGGATGAGACCATATGATTGAACCTTTAAAAGTTTGAACGTTCTGAATGGAGATCTCCATACAGCACGGAATGGGAAGATTTCCCTTTTCTTCACTGTAGTGTGATCTCGGACTTAGACTATTTAAATAGCAGGGGGTGCAGGGGGTGCAGGGGTCTTGCCCCCTGCTAAAAACATTCAGGGTAATTTTTTTATTTATTTATTTTTTTTTGCTTTTTTAATAGGTGTTCAAACTTTTAAAAGTTCAACTATATGGTCTCGGCCATATGAAAGTTGAACTTTTAAGAATTCAGTCATCTATAGTTGACCCATGTATATATATATATATATATATATATATATATATATATATATATATATATATATATATATATATATATATATATATATATATATATGTGTGTATGTTTATTTATATATAAAGTTGGAGGGGGTGGTGCAATGGTGTAACAGTTAGTGTTGCCACCTCACAGCAAGAGGCTCTCTGGTTAGATTCTCAGCTGGGGTGCCTTCTGTGCGGAGTCTGCACATCCTCCCTGCGTTCATGTGGGTTTCCTCCGTGTGCTCCAGTTTCCTCCTGCATTTCAAAGAGAGGTAGTAGGTAGATTAGACACTCTAAATTGGCCCTTGGTGTGAGTGTGTGCATGTGTATGCGTGTGGTGCACCCTCTGAGGAGAGTTGGACATTGGGCTAGCAACCTGAACCTGTAAAACCCATAAATGCTACAGAAACAATGAGTGCTGAAAGGTGCTCATTACTTGATGTACCACATTGTATGTAAATGGGAAAGAGAGAGATAAGTTGGAAGAGTGTGATGAGCTTACATCCCATTGTTGGCTGGAAGAGAGCTTAGCTCCTGCACCCCCCCCCCCGGAAAAAACACAGTTTGCATCATGGGCATTTGGTTTTATTGATGGGGTGCATTCGGTTCTTGACAATTGACATTATGTAGTGGAAACTCAAGCTTAAAGTCAGTATTTTTAGCATTAATATACAGTTTCTCAGCCTACTGATTAATAATTTGGCAGCATTCCTGTACGTCTACCTTTTCAGTAGTCACTGCTGACACTGTCTACACATCTATGGCATTTAAAACAACTCATTCAGTATAATGAAAGCTACATCATCTGAACTTTTGTTTGCATCAGCTGCAAGGAAAATATTTCTTCCTTTTTCTTGATTTTATACATTTTTGTGAACAGGTTGAATAAACATTATTTTCTGTACTTGGTATTTTTCATCCACAATCTCGAGGATCATAACGATTTTCCCAACAGAGAATTATTGCCAGTGATGTTTCTAACTGTGTGGCAACAAATTATTCACTTTTTAGAGAGATTTTTTTCCCCTTCGTCAAGTTGGTGTGACTATGGAGTTGGTATTTATAAATTCATTAAAAAACAAAAAAAAGGAATTTTTCTCCATTTTGGTTTGGGCATTTTTGTTTTGTACTTTTGAAATGCTGACTTTCAGGAAGTTGATGTTTCACAGTAGAACAGTATTTCTCCCAAGACCAGCTCTACCCTCATGTCCTTTACCACATCTTATGCAAAACTGCATCTGTTCAACTGCACAATGGTGATCCAGCTTTCTGTAATGTCTTCTTCCACATTATTATAAATACCAATAGCGTAGTTTAACTTAATTTCACTCTCTTTTACTGTTCAAGCTTAATGTTACACCCCTTCCCAACATATGCACACACACACTGACACACACACACACACACACACACACACACACACACACACACACACACACACACACACACACACACTAACATGCCCGTTTGGTCTGACAGCTCTCTAATTTCTGTACTTGTTAACTCATTCACTCTGCACACATTCATGGCTTTCACTAATTTTAAACCTGCTTCGATAAAAAGTGTTCTCACTTTGTTCTTTTTTCTTGTCACAGACAATTCTGTCTCTGAGTAATGGCTCCTGCAGCTCACTATACCCATATTCTTTGATTCTGTCTTTCAGTTCAGTTACACATACATCAATGATTTCTTCTGGTTCTATTTTTTCAGGTGGCTAACCAACCAACCAACCAACCAACCAACCAACCAACCAACCAACCAACCAACCAACCAACCAACCAACCAACCAACTAACCAACTAACTAACTAACTAACTAACTAACTAACTAACTAACTAACTAACTAACTAACTAACTAACTAACTAAATTAAATAAATAAATGACTAATATTTATATATAACAGTTTCCTTAGGATCACAGTGCTACTTGAGTCTGTCACGTATGTCTGCCAAATTAGATTTTTGTTAGTTTATAGCACTAAATATGTTAACTACATTTATGGAATTAATAGCATCAACTCCATCTATCTGAAGCAATGTAGCTACTTGCAATTCTTCACTTATTTAAATATGCCAGATGAAAAAAATCAAATCCTTGCAGACATTGTTTCCATTTTCTGACCCAGTTCCCCTAGAGGACCAAAGGTGTTAATACGTGGTAAAACTGCTGCTGTTACGAAAATCATTTTCATTGCACAGAATGTAGCTTTTGTTGTAACGGCCAAATGACCTGATTTTGCCACTGCATTCATGGATGATAATGATATTTGCCTGAAAAGTTTCTGTAATGTCTGAGTAGCATGAGTGCTCATTTAAGCTCATTATTCAGTTTATTTTCTATGGTTTCTGAATATTTTCATGAATTCATTATCATTTCTACTTTTCAATTATATATTCTGGCACAGTGTCTAAAAATACTTGAATTTCATTATTTCGCCATATGTGAAAAATTGTTGTTTGGTTGAGTTTAGCTTTTTCACCTTCTCTGAATGCAACAGAAGTTTTGTAAAAAGATCCACAGAGAACTTTTGCACTTAGACCAGCCTGATTTCCAACAATTCAACTCCATGTGATAAATTATGTCACATTTCTATACCACCAGCTAATCTACAACATGAATTCCAATAAAGACACACAGACGAGCTTTTGTTTTCTCTGTAGAGAAAACAGTTTCTGCCTGGAGCCCTATAATCCTATTAACTTTTATCAACATCTTTAGAATTACTACATCTCAGGACAAAAACACTGTGCTCAAAGTAGCACCTTTGTACCTTGCTATTCAAGACAGGGTCATGTAAATCCTTTACGATGTTGCTCAGTGCATCTAGGATCAGAATGCATTCTGGGCATATACAATTTTAGATAAAATAAATCATATGAGAAAGCATTCATTGAAATATTTTAAAACAAAGTTTTTCATGGGGACAAAGACTCACACAGCCCTCTCATGCATGAGGCAACATTTCTTGCATGTCTGTACTTAATACAATCATCTTCAAAGGTACAGCACATTATGAGTGATCAGAAATCCTTGTTTGGAGTTATCCATCTTGAGGGAAGCTGTGGTTTGACACAAATATTTTAGCTGATTTGGTTCTCTACCCTGCAAATGTTTTAGTTAGAACTTATGAAGGATCTTTAGCTCTTCTGCAGGTTTAACCATCCAGACCTTTCATAGTTGCTTTGTGCCTGTTGAATGCACTGAATGCATACAGTATACAAATAATACCAGTTATAACTAGGGTTAACTTGGTTTGCATCAACCCTCCCCTAGAAATACAAGGATTTTTTATATGTGACCGAGAACAATGCTGTCTTGCATCTCTGGTAAAAACTCACCCTACACATATGGAGAAATGAAAGGTGAAGAGCCAGTGTGGACTCCTACAGAAACTACAGCTCTATTTTATCCTTTGTCCTACTTAATTTTAACAAATTTGGGCACTCGGAGTGGACCTCAGCATAACCCAGTGATGTGTAAGTCATGCAATTCTGTTATGCGCTACAGCAGCAGGAAAGTCTTTTCTAGACTATCAAAACTGCTGTATCTTTCCTAGGAGAAGTACTCCAAAACAATTTACAATCAAATAGTAACATAGGAACAGACATTCAAAAAATCATTTTACAGCAAACATAATAGATATTCCAAAAACAATTTATAACACACATCAATATAAACATTGTTGCTGAATATGTAAGGCTATGCATAATAAGACAAAATCAGTTATGTAGAGGGGAGACAAGATCAGCTAGTATGAATATGATACACAGACCAAAGACAATAGTCACAAAATTTACAATATATACAAAAGGGTCTATATTATATCATCAAATGCTTAAAAAAGTGAATGCTGATTGATCGACCTAATTTAAGCGAAAGCTTACAATCTCGAACTGTCAGATCGGCGATTTTTTTCCCAGGGAAAAAATCGCTGATCCAAAACACATACACACAACACAAGCACACCAAACAAACAGAAATCCACACACATACACCTAAAATCTGATACCTAACCTTACACTAAACTATGCATACACCACTAACTACCCACTTACTTTAACCCAAACCCTAACCCTAAGGTCCGTCACTATCGCACACTCACCTCACTTGCTCCCTAACCCTAACTCACTTAAATCCACCCTAACCCTCATGTCCACTCAATCGCACACACACCTAACCCGAGCCTTAACCCTAACTCACCTAAATCACCCTAACACTTACATCCACACAATCACACACTTACCTTAATCCGACCGGTAACTTTCCACCATAACACTGAAAATACCGAATCAACAGAAACGGACAACCGAATTCTTTCCCTAGGAAAAAAATTTGAGTTTCTGCTGCTTCGATATTTTGCAGTTTCACGAAAATAAGTTCGATCAATCAGCATTCGCTTTTTTAAGCGTTCGAGGATATAATATAGACCCATACAAAAGAGGTCTAGGTTGTACTTATAGAGAATCTTGTAGGAGAGTTTCACGGAAATGTAGGTGAGGAAGGCTGCAGAAGAAAAGACTAGTCAGAAATGAATTTTAACTAAAATGTTTATAATATATATATATATATATATATATATATATATATATATATATATATATATATATAGGTCTACTTCACTTGACCTAAATTTCATTTGACTGACACCCATTTGACCAACATCCAACTAACCTAAATTTCATTTGACCTAAAACTCATTTCACTGACACTCATTTCACTGACAGCTGACAATGCTGAATTGCAACATACCAAATCTTAAACCATAGACAAGCACACTTGGAACACCAATAGTTAACCCTTTCCATAACTTAAAAACTACTTATGAACCCTCTTAACAGAAACGGGACAATGTGCAACCAACCTAGGTGGGTGGCTATGCCCCCCACACCCCCCCTAGTTATATATACTAACTCCAGGATTGCACTGCAGTGGGGAAAAAGGCATATACCTTTAACTTGCCTTGCAGTACTCTACATGTTGCCACTAATGCTGGGAACACACAAAACATTTGCCAAATTACTTCAGATACTTCCCATAAAAATATGAATAGAAAAATCCACATTTAGAAACACTGCAACACTTCTTTCTATATGACTTTCAGAAATCTAACATTCAACACTATGTTACAGTAATTCTTTTTATCACAAACAAATCAGAGGTGAAGGAAAACCCACAAAAAGTCTGTCTTAAATGTCGGTGAAATGGAAGTCAGTCATATGAGTTTAGGTCAAATGAAATTTAGGTCATTTGGGTGTCAGTCAAATGGGTGCCAGTCAAATTAAATTTAGGTCAAGTGACGTAGACCCATACATATATATATATATATATATATATATATATATATATATATATATATACATAGATATATATATATATATAGATATATAGATAGATAGATAGATATGTGTATATGTCTACTTCAAATGTTAGAAAACACATATTATCGAATCCAAAGTTACCAAAGATAAAATAAACAAAACTGCAGAGGAATGAAAATTTAAAATAAATGTAAAAAAAAAACAAAAACAGACGCTGAATCTGTACGACCATTTCACACAGTTCCCCTAAATCACACCCACCAACCAACAGTCCAAGACCATAAAGTACATTGTCTTATCTTTTTGCAGGGGGGCTGGGTCCCTTACACCCCCCCTGAAAATTAAATATAACAACACTGAGACTGCACTACATTGAAGAAAACGGTAAACACCTATGGCATGCCCACATCTGCGTGAGAACCACCTGGTGGAGTACGCGTCTACAGCATCATCGTTCTTTCTTAAAATTATGTTACTTACAAAAGGTCAGTAACTTATTTTTGGTTTTGTGACATTCGTTGTTTTAAGTTTTCATTCTTTTGCAGTTTAGTTTATCTTCGATAATATGGGTTTTCGAACATTTTAGGTGGACCCATATATATATATATATATATATATATATATATATATATATATATATATATATATGTGCACAGGCACACACGCACCGCACACATATACACACACACACACACACACACACACACACACACACACACACACACACACACATATATATATATATATATATATATATATATATATATATATTTGGGTTCCATTAAATTCATTCATCCATGTTTGGGCAATACCTGTTTGGCTGACTCTGTTTGGTCAACAAAACAAATGGTTAAAGTTGGTGCTACAAGACTGCTATAATACCAGGAATGGTAAATATAACCCTGTCCTGCTATTGTGTGGTCATGGAGTTGGAATATTTAAGTAGCAGGGCACATAATGTGCAGCCGCTACGTTGGTGATGAAGGGATGGTTGCCTCGTGCATAAAATTATTTTCATTAAAGTTCTTTGGTTTTGTACTTCATAATCCAAAACTATAGTGTCAATCCTCTTAAAATGCTTCACTTGGTAATGTTTTTAAGATTCCAAAGGGCAGAAAGCTTCATTTGTTGACCCTGACAGATTCCTGTCTGTTGTTGCTATAATCAGTATTACCAGAAAAATTAAATAATAAAGCAGACACATGTGATGGTAAGAAGCTGGAACAGTACAAGGAAGGAGGCAGGAAAGGTCAGCCAGTCGTCAATGCAAACTATTAGTCTGTAGTATATAGCTTGATTTTGTATTTATTTATTTTAATCATCTGTTAGCCATTAAAATGGCGGCTTAGTGGTGCAGATATAGCACTGTCACCTCACAGCAAGAGGTTCTCCAATTCGATTCTCGGCTGGGGTGGCTTCTGTGCGGAGTCTGCATGTCCTCCTTGCATTCATGTAGGTTTCCTCTAGGTGCTCTGGTTTCCTCCCACATCACAAAAACATATATCTGGATTGTTTCTCTTTAGGCATCTGCTGAAAATTGGCTTTGTTCCAAGTTGGACTTTCTGAGTAAACAAATGTAAAAAAAAAAAAAAAAACTGCCTGCACAAGCAGCTTTTCAGAGGTTGCATGTTTTGAGCTTTTCTGATGTGGTTTGCAAGCACTCCTGGGTAAGTGACTGACTTGATGAGACTCATACAGTTTGTAAATGATGACTGAGGGAATCAAATCCTCGACAACAGTGTGAGCAGCTGATAGACTTAATTCCCAGCATTAAACTATTAGACCATGTATGTATTTATAATTATTGTTTTATTACCAATAGGAAATAAAATGCAACTTCAAACCTACAAACAGAAAAAAGTAGATGTAATGACAAAATAATAATTACGCTAGCTATAAATATACATCAGAAATAATAAACTAAATGAGAGTACTAGATTGTATTCAATGTAGTAATACTGCTTATGAATTAAGGATAAAATATCTAAAACAATGGCTTGTAGAAAATTATTATGCAAGCCTAATTACAAAAAAATGGTTACAGCTTCCGAAAATTCTTACATTATACATAAAGATCTAATGTTATTTAATTACATCTCTATTGTTTACCATAGTGTTCAAGGCCAGTGAGGAAAATGACAAGAATTTGTCTTTGCTCAGTATGGAGGTACGCTTACTGAGTTTTGAGGCCAGCATATTATATATTATACCATGACCCCCCCAAAACGTGCACGCTGATTGGCCAGCGTGCCCATTGTAAATCGAGTTATACTAATGGAAAAAGGTCCGGTCGCCCGGACTTTTTTCCATTAGTATAACCCCTTTTTTTAAAACGCTGTCTCGCTATGTTAAATGGGTTTAACATAGCGAGACAGCTTTAAAATAAGCAACGGAGATCTCCGTTGCTTATTTTAAAGCTGTCTCGCTATGTTAAACCCATTTTACATAGCGAGACAATGTTTTAAAAACGGAGAAAGCAAGATCTCCGTTGTTTTTTTTAGTGTCTCGCTATGTTAAATGAGTTTAACATAGCGAGACAGTTTTAAAATAAGCAACGGAGATGTCCGTTGCTTATTTTAAAACTGTCTCGCTATGTTAAACTCATTTAACATAGCGAAACATAAAAAGCAACGGAGATCTTGCTTTCTCCGTTGCTTTTGCTCAACTCTGATGTACTGCGCAGGCGCAGTACATCAGAACTGCCGCGGATGCCAGACATCTGCGGAAGGGCAGTAAACAGGCATTATACTATGCCATTATTTAAGAAAAGTAACAGTTTCTTTTCTTAAATAATGTCATGGTATAATAGCAATAACCCACGCCTGGGTGTGGGTAGTGCTAAATTTACCCACGTTGGCTTTGTTTGGTCCCTCGGGCTTCGCCCTTGGGACCAAACCACGCCAACCGTGGGTAAATTTAGCATTACCCACACCCAGGCGTGGGTTATTGCTATAATAATACCTGTGCTGATTACTCCAAACTGGGCTATGCAGAGGTAAATGTTTTTGAGCAAAGAAAAAAGGAGACTATGGGCCAGATTCAGGAGACTTTGCCACATCATGCTAAGTGAATTTGTATGATGAGTAGTCACTCTCAGGGTAGTGCTATTCAAATAACTCAGCTAAATGAACATGGCTAGGCCAAATAATGTGGTTGGCTGTGTTGTATGTTAATGATTGTATAATGAAGTTCTGCATATGATAATGAGGCAAAATAAGATAGCAGAATGATGCAGAATCATCTAAATGCTGCAAAGTAACATTGTACTTGTTTTGGATTTGATCTGAACCATTTGCTAGTGTTTAGATGGAGTACATCATGCAAATATGCTGGGTGATGGGGATGCCACAGCCATTGTAATTTTTTATCTGCAGGAGGCTTTTATTGCAGCTGCTCTACCCGGTGGTATACAGTGTCAGCCCTGGAGGCACAGGGTCATCTGACCATGTTTAACATTTCATTCCCATCATGATACAGACATAAAAGACCAGTACCATGTGGGCAGGGATGCCATTCATCAAATCATGGAAATATGTTGGCCTCATCTGCAGCCCTGTTGTTATTGTGGAGTACCTTTCCCAGTGGATATCAAGGTATGCATGTCTTTACATATATTAGCTACACAGATCTTTCAGCGAACTACTGGGGTCACAGTGGGAGTATCTTAGACCTCCATCAGTTTATGGATGCCATGCTTCAACATTTGGGGGGCATATATGGGTTACATGTACCCTGGAGGAGACAGCCAACACCATGTAGGAGTGCTAAGATATAGCCTATTTCCCTGAGGTTATGGGGGCCTTAGAATGTACACACATTGAAATAAAGGAACCGCCTGGTGATTTGAAAAGGGGGTACATAAACTACAAAGGCTATCACTCCATCAAATGCCAGGTGGTAAGTAATGCACAGAGTATCATGTACAATGTGTGTGAAGGCCAGCCAGGCAATTTTCATGACTCCCACATATGGCACACATATGACCTATATCAGCAGTTTGCTAGGGATGACTTCACACAGGAGTATCTAGTTGGTGATGCCAGATATGCTCTGGAGTCCTGGTTTATGTTATCCATCAGAAATCCACACAAACTGACCAGGGGTACAACCATGTACTATTGCAAATGAGAAAAATTACAGAGTGTGTGTTTGTGATGTTAAAGGTATGCTTTCACTTTCACTGTCTGGACTCATCAGGTGCTGTCCTTTAATATGACCCTGACATGTGTGCCAAAATACTGACAGTGTGTGCAGTGTTACATAATATTATATTTAGGAAGCAGTTACAGCAGGATGGCCTCTTGCAAGATTAGCAGTTCCCAGCACAGTAGGCAGCAGAAGCTGAGACAGATGAGGGATCAGGGGAGGAGCCATTAACAAGGAATGACCATGCCAGGTGGAGACAGGTGCAACATGCTGTGGCACTAGCAAAGAGGGAACAAATTACACACAGCTTTACAACTTAACTGTACAAAAGTTAAGCAGGTACACTACACTAAAAATGATGCATTCAAAAACACCAGACTGTCCTTACCCATTCAAAGGCTGGCCACATTATGCATCGAACATAGGCAACCCAAGTAAGAATGTACAAAGGGAAGGGCACGGTTATCATCATTTGTAGAGGTGGACAAGGGACTACAGGAGTGCAGAGAAGGGAGTGAATGTGAATGCTGAGATACAGCAAAAAAAAACAGCTTTTATGGGAAGTGTGAGGACTGGTGTGTGGGGAAGTATTAATGCTGAGCATGGCCAGAGTCAGTGGATGTGTGGTTTGTGCTGAGGGCTGTGGTGCAATGGTGTGTGTGTGTGTGTGTGTGTGTGTGTGTGTGTGTGTGTGTGTGTGTGTGTGTGTGTGTGTGTGTGTGTGTGCATCATCAATTAGTGCAGCACTGCAGCTCAGCCTACTGGACAGGTCCAGGGAGTGCATGTAAGAAGGTTCAGCTTCCTGTGCATGCTCACACCCACAAAAGCTCACTCTGCCAGAGGTTGCACTGGGTATATGACATCCTTGTCTAGATGTTAGGTTGCTGCATGTCCTTGAACTATGTTTGCTAGATGATGTGCCAACATGATGGCAGCCATGACCATGAGGATGCCCTCTTTGGGGTGTAGACACCTCCACAATAAGTGCTATTGCAGAAGTGCTAGCACTGTGGAAGTGGGATCGTGCTCTGCCATAGCCATATCGGCTAACTTTGGTGGATGTAGCAGATCACCATTTGTGAGTATGGTCCCTTGTCCCTGCTAGACAACCCAGTAAAGACACTGCATTGTCCAATGTGTAATTCAGTCTATCAAAATAATCACACATATGAGACATGCACTCTCATAGGTCAGCATGCTTAGCCTAGATCACCATCACTATCTCTTCCATGGTTGAGATGGAACTAACCTATGCCCCAATGATGGTCCTGAATATATGGTGGGTTGTTACCATTAACACACCAACCTCAAATAGAGGGTGTTAATTATATCTTTTGCAAGCACCATTACAACTCTCTCTGTGGTGACCTCACTGCCCATGAGTGCTATGGGCACATTCACACATTTGTCTCCTGGGATCCAGCATACTTTCTTGTTCTACAGTATCCCCATCAATCTGTCCTCTCTCAGATGTTTGTGTATCCTGGGTATCTGCAGGCATAGATCTTGTGCTCATGGTTTATGTAGGGGGATGCAGTAGCAAGAAGTTACTACAGTTTAGACCATACTTGGGAGCATTACAGCACTCAGGTTTGACTGCAAGTACTTTTAAAATCTGCTATACATTAGAGTGATTGGGACTGATTGATCATGTCCCCCAGCACTTGCACCTGGGGCAGTTGCCCCTTTTGCTCCACCCTAGCTACACTACTGCCATCAACAACAACAACAACTGAATCACCCAGTGTATCTGGGTGTCAGCCTCCCTCAGTTGTCTTCACATCTCTTGCCCTACCTCCATCACCTGAGTCAGGCAGCCCTGCACTGGAGGGTGGTGCAGTGCTCCTCAATGTTAGTAGTGCAAGTGGAGGTGACATCTTTATCACCCATCAACAGCTGGCAGTCATTGTGGGGGATATCATCATTGGCAGTTTGGATATCTGCATCAGCCACATGGAGACCCTGCTCCGGTGATTCATCGAGTCACATCCCTGCCCAGCATTGGCTCCTCCTTCTGAGCAAGGACCTAGTGGTGACAGTACCCAGAGTGATGACTTATCTCACACTGTGCCTCAGCTGACAGAGATGACATCTGTGAATACCCAATCCTATCTTCTAACATGGTGTTACTCTCCCTTTGTTTGTTCTTGCCCATCTCAGCTGGTTTTATAGTCCTCTCCTCATCATTGCATTCCCTGTGTTTGTCTGATGCTTCCATTAACATAGTTTCCCCCTCACACCTTGATAGTCTTGTCTGTCTTCCCTGCTAACTAACCTTGTAACACTTGACTGATGTATGTTTCCCTGACCTCTTCAATATATTTTCTGTGATGGTTCAGCTTATCTTTGCAGTATTTAAGAGGATATCAGTGAACTGGGTAATGGGTTCAAATCCCCTCCGGCTGATATTTTGTTTGTCATTACATTTACAGTACAGTATAGGTACACTGATAAAACTGTGATCATCATGTTGCCTTACTGAATGACATGTTATGTGTCATTTCCTCTTCACTGTGTTCTGCATCCCTGCTATGTTCACCAGCTCCCTTTGTAGCCTTCTGTCAGCTTCTCTTGTTTTAATTGTCCTACTACCACCTCTATACTAAACCCTTAGCAGTTATGGACTTATTTTTTCCATATGACATTTTTCTTCATCTCTTTTGCCTTGAGCTACAGCAATATTTCAGCACGATAGTACTACCATATGTGTGCACTGTCTTGTGATGCCTACCTCAGAAGCTTGTATGGGGACAATGCTTACCACTACTGCTTGTACTTTATGCTGGCTGCTGGTTGTTCTAACATGGTCTTTCTGCAGGTCCCTACTGTGGCCACAACAAGAAGCTGCTTGTCATGTACAATGGCCTGGCTGCATGTATTGTAATGAGCGTCAGGGCTTGGGCCAGATCATGGATAAGCATTTCTGAATCTCCAGGTATAACAGCAAGCTGACCAAATGGCAGGATGACAAAGATTCTGAGTTTTAAGCACATTGAACACTAACCTGGATAGTCCAACCAAAGTCTGTAGCTGAATAAGCAGGAGATGTAGCCTCCAAAGCCCTTCTAGCTTCACATGTAACAGACATAACATAACCCTCGTGGATGCTATGTAATGAGGACCAAAAAAAACCAGAACAATTAAAAACAAAGATTGCCAATTGTCTCAGTGATGGGAGATGCCATTCAAGACTGCAAAAGCAGATGTGAGGAACGCCTAACCATTAATGACTCTGATGTCATGATTTTTAGAGAAGAGTGATTTATACCACTGAGAGGATTTAATTTTAGGGTGACCTTGGTTAGGAGCAAAAATCTGACTAAACAGCAGATCAGTTGGAATGGATTGTGAGGATAGAAATCAGTTAACTACAGATGAGAAAACGGCATTCCTAAGCTGGAGTTAGATTCACAGATGTTTCCTGTGAAGACCGAATTTGCTGCAGACAATGAAAAAGGAAACTAAAACAGAATTCAACCTATCAGTAAGCTCCAGGGTATCAGAAAGGATGATGATTTATTTCTTAGGCCAATTCATCTATCTGATTTTCTGTCCATCTCACTGAAACAAGTGCTTCCTTTACAGAACATGAGCTCCTAATATGAAGGGATTTTATCATTTCCTGAGGAAAACAGAAGCTGAATTTCAGACCCTGCTATTTTGGAATTAGTTCATGAATGTGCTTCAAAGCATGTCTTAGTATTTTGGGCAAAAATAACATCAGCTTTCATTTGAATAATAAATTTTTAACACCTTTATTAAATTGTCACTTAAGACATAGGCAAACATACATTAAAATAAAAAAAAAACAAACCCTATTAACATGTTTCCATTACATACATTATACATCCCATATATTGTTTTTATAACTGTCATCAGTCCAACCTTATATAAATTGCTCAATTCCTGCCTTCTCTTAAAACTTTCTCCTCTCCAGAACATTATTCTGCTGGTATTGTTCCCACAATGTCTATATATTTCTGTGTGATCTGTTCCTTCTCTTTTCAAAAGATCCCGCTTCCAGTTCTTTTATCTCTCTTACAATATTCAATACCTCAACTACAATTGGCTTAGACTTTGATTTCCATTTTCTAGTAATTGCTTTTTGGCAACCACCAGAATAAAACATAACAAAGCCTTGCTATGTCTAGGCAATTCAGATCCTTTGTTCCAACTTAAAAGAATAATTTCCTTAGTTACACCCATTTACTCACCCAATATTTCTGACATAGTACTCTGTAATGGAATTTTTTAAATCTGCCATTACACTCCTAAGATATGTTTCCAGTTACCTCTTTCTTCCCCATCATGCCTCCAGCATTTGCCACCTATGTGAGGAAAATACTTTGACATCTGCTTGGGGTATAAAATTGTCATCTGCAAATAAAGCCAAATTTTCTTGATTGCCATACCAATTACATCCTTGAATTTCTGATTTCCTTATTTTCTTTGCCGATGGCTCTAGATTTAAAGCAAATAACACAGGAGAAAGAAGGATACCCCTGTCTGATTCTTCTGTTCAGGCACAACTTATCAGAAGGGAAACCCACCTACTTAAACTCTTGCCTCCGATTCTAGTTAACCTTATTATTGTATCAGAGAATGCAAATGCTTCCATTTGCCTACTCAAAAAATCCCATCTTTCTCAGTCAAATGGTTTCTCTGCATCAAGACCCATCAACAGTAGTGGTATTTTCTTACATTCTGATTCCCTCTGGATAATCATTGTTCTATTAATGTTGTCAAATATTTGCCTCCTCTCCACAAAACCACATTAATCCATATCTATCAATTTTGGCAACACCTTTGCTATTCTTTTAGCTAGTATAGACATAAACACTTTTTAATCATGTTTTAAAATTGAAATGGGTCTATATGAAGCTGGGTCTGATGGGTCTTTACTGTCTTTAGGTATTGCAGCCACTGCAATTTTCTACCAAGATGTTGGTGCTGCCCCTCCTTTTAAAATACTGTTAAATAAAATTCCAGATGTTTATCGCTTTCTTCCCTCCTAACCTTCAAACTTCCATGGGAATACCCTCTGTTTCTGGAGATGTTCCTGCAAATTGATTACACATCACTGTTTTTATCTCATCTCCTCTTATTTTAACTATTAATTGTTGAATCTCATCTACCTCTAACCTTCACATAATTACGTCTTCCATAAATATTTCCATTTGTGCTCTTTCTTGATTTTCATATTTCTCTACATTATACAAATTTTCATAAAATATGTCTAATGTGGCTATAGGATATCTGGCTATTTTTCTTGTTATAGGTTCTCTAAGTTTATAGACAACCCTTTTCACTTTCTGTTGCCAAAGTCATTGTGCTAAAATTTTTTGTGCTTTGGAGTTATCAAAAATAGTTGCTTAAAAGCAATCTTTCTAAACTCATGCATATTACCCAGATACTCCTTTATCTTCTCTTTAGCACTCTGCAGTTGCACCTCTTCTTATTCTGTGAGATTCCCCTTATTTTGCAGTACTTTAACCTTTGTCAGCCCCACTAAATAATTTGTATTACTTCTTAACCATATCTCTTTCTCCTTTATTTTTACCCTATTTTTAAACCTCATTTTCATTTTATCCCACTCACTAGCTATAATTTCTGAAGAAACTTCTATCTTACTTAATAACTCTTGAATAATTTCCATTATAAAGTCCTTAAATTCTTCCCTTTTTTACAGGTAGGTGAGAAAGTGCCAGTGTCTCATTTTTACTTCATTACCCTGTAGGTTTATCGTAGCATTTATTGTTATATAATCTGAAATAGTCTTTGGATATGTGCCAGAACTTTCAATTAAATGTACATGTTCCTGTGAAATATAATTTCTGTCTATTCCTGCCCTGTTATTATACCTTTGGGAGTAATATGTAAATACTGTCCGAGTTTCTACTACTCAATTCACGTCTTCCATAACAATAATTTTTGTAAATTTGTTTGTATTACTTGTGGGAAGCAAATAACTGAATGATTTTCTCTTTTGTTATATTTTCCCTTCATGGTCCCTCAGATACATCCTCACTCTTGCAAACCAATTTCCAGTCCAACCTATAAGTAATATTCCCTGCTGAAAGCTGATTATTTCTCCCAAATTTTTCTTAAGTTGCATCATAGTAGTTTTTGGTTGAATATAATTACTTGTCAGCATAATTCTCCTGCCTATAATCCCTGATTACCACAAATCTGCTATCATTGTCTTTTTCCCTCTTCTATCTTGATTGGAGCTCCTATAGCAATTAGAATAATTATTCCCATTTTCCTTTGTCCCTGATGTTCTGCTGAATAACCATCCTGAAATTATTTCTTTATCAAATTCACATGCTCATTTCTTTCCAAAATGCAGTCTGCATTTCTTAAGTTCTTAATATAATGTAATACTCTTTTATTTTTGTCTATACTTGTAATGGCATTTTTTTTTTAAGATAATATGGATAGTGAAGCCATTATAATAAGAAGTTATTGTTCCTACCTAATGTACATGACAGTTTTTTAATGTGCATTTCCACCATTGTGTTACATTGTGTTACATGCACACACTAATTGTTGGCAAGCTGATCTTTTATACAGTTGGTTCTTGTCATCTCCCATTGGAACTGTGTCACATTTTTCAAGACTTTTGTTTTAATGAAACTCCTCAAATAAAAATGTAAATATGCTTTCGAACACCCCCATAATGTATTAACTTAGAACAAACACACAACTATGTACATCTTCAAAAAATAAAGTTTAATCCTCTAGATAGGTACAATTACCCCAGATTGACAGCTGCACCCACAGGTAATACCTAACCTAAAATTAAGGTTACTCAAACTTAAGTGCATGTTACAGCCTGTGCTCCCACTTACACTGCTTGGTGTCTGTTGTTTCCTATCCCTATTCCCCTCCCAGATATGAAAAACAGATTGCTTGCTTTCAGAAAACATTAACTTGTACCATAAGGAAAAGTGCACTGGCTATCTGTAAATAAAACTAAATTATATACTGCTGTATTAAATGCATTAAAGTATTAATGCTATTAGGGAAACTGTGATCTTGTATTAACTTCTAATAATTTCAAACTTTATTTTTCATAGAACACCTTGCCCTTGTATCTTTAAATCTTATATTTCCCTCAGCAATGATTACTCAGAACTCTCAAGATTAATTGCTTACACCTGCAGACAGCTCTTCTCCCTAGATAATTAGTCAGCAATGAAGAAAAAAATGATAAAAACTCTACAGATCCATGAAGGAATATTTGATAGTTTTACACAGCACAGAACAGAAAGTACAAATGCTTCAGCTGCACACTTCTTGACTCTTACTGAACATTTGCTAATGGAGAAAAACAAGTGAATATCATTGCATATGCAAGTAAGTTAGCACTTCTCATGACTTTCATCATTTTGTCTTATTTTTTAAGCCTACCTGTTTACAAAAATACTTGTTTATAGATTAAGCCAAGGGCATTAATCCAAAGATTCACTTTTGCAAAAATAAGAGAAAACATTACATCTTTATGTATAATATAATCAGTGTACTTTTACACCCCACCGCACCCCAGCAGCCCAAGATCATAGCATACTAACTTAAACTTGCTTTTATGCAGCCTTTATTCTCTTATTACATCACAAAGCCTATAGTTCTTACAGCTAAAAAGTACTTTTTTACTTTAATATCTTTATTACATACAGCAATCACTGAATAGACTTCTACCACCCACACATTTAAAATATGCCTGACTGCATACTACACAAAACTGCCTTACTACATAACATGCAGCTTGTGTTATGACCTTTTTACAAATACTATTAAGAACAAAAATTGTTTTACTTCCAGCTACTTATTTTCCTTTTAATGTCCTTCAAAACATTAATGACATAATGTGGGGTATATGCTTCACAGTCCAACCCCAAATTTAACAAAGTCAACAAAAATCCAATCTTTCTTAGCAACTTTTTCTTGAAAAGCAATATTTCACAAATGTGACTGATGCATTATAATCTCACATTTATTCACTAATTTCATTGTTGCTGGTCTTCTTCCTGTTCATCCCTATCTTCCAACAGTAGACATTGGTTCAAGTTCAAGGTACTCCTGATTATTCTAGTCAACTCCTGTGCTTTTTTTTCTATCTTTCAAGTGTTTTCCTTTGAAATATTGGAAAAGGTTTCACTGGAAAAGTCTCCCTATGAGCTTTATTGTCAGAGAATGAGAAGCAGAGTCATCTTCTGTTTGATGTCTCAGTTATTTTGTTGGATAACGTTTTGTATTTATTTCTTGGCCTGCTCTGCATCAAAAATGTCTTTGATCCTCTAGGAAAATATATTCTGAAGAAGCTGGCTACAGCAGCTGGAATCTCACACCTGCCTTTCAACTTAACCTGATCACTGGAATACATTTGCTTCTCTTCTGCCCAGTGTACAGTAAATAAACATTACCCACAAATACTCTACTGTCTCTAAATTTTAATATTTTCCCTTCTGGCACAGTTTTGTCATTTTTATTGTCATTTTAGGAATTACACAGAGGAATGTGAGCTTCACTGGATTCTTCGTTTACAGGCTGAGACGTTTCCAAGTATCAGTGGAAGGACTTTGATTAAACCTGTTTTGAAGGGATGAGGTCTCTTCAAGTAAAGTGATATATTTATTTGTTAAGTGCATTTTTTGTATTGATGTTATGTCATTTTTACAAATGGAGCCCTGTTCCTTTTACACTGAGTGTATGAATGGTTTTGTTTAATTGCTTGAAATTCGTCATTGGTTATTTCTAATTGATGCACTAACATTTTAGTGTATATATATATATATATATATATATATATATATATATATATATATATATAATGTTTTAGTTTGGTTTTATGGTCTGATGAAGCACATATTTCCATGTGAAACTGCTTACCTGTTCAACAATAAATTGTTTTTAGTTTATGCCTTCGGCTGTGGCGTGGTGCATATATCTTTGCTTCATATTCGCTGTTTGTGGATTTACACCACTTGTCCTTGGGAGAGTATTTTTATTAATCCTGGTTTTCCACCATTTTTTTTCTGCACACACACACACACACACACACACACACACACACACACACACACACACACACACACACATAAATACACAGTCCTGTAGCACACCTGCCTACACTTTAGCACAAGTCAATGAGAAGTTTTCCACTATGCATGCACTCCCTGAATTGAGCAGGATATTTGAATCATCTATAGCATGAGATGGAGAGGCATTAGTTTAGTTGAACAGGAAGAATTTGAAACAAGTTTTGCATGACAAGTAGGACAGAAGAATTCATGGCTTAGTGTGTGTCCCTTATTATCCAGTGGCTTCAGAAAACAGTCCCCTTTATGATGATTACTGCTGCTATCTAGAGGACAGATGTAAGGGAACTAGCGATTACAATTTAAAACATCATTGTTATTGCTCAGGAAATTCAGAATTTTACCCAAGTCTCAGGAGCACTATCGGATTAAGTGACTTGCTCAAAGTCCACAATATGCAAACAGAGAAAGGTAGAAAAGTCTGTGCCCCTGATTACAAGAAGCAGCTTATTAAGAGCTTAGAGCCTTAACTCACTGCACTAACTGCTAGACCTTCCTTAATTTCTTTATTATCAGATAATCACTCAGGATAACAGTCTGGCAATAATGCTAGTCATTAGATTTTCATAGGTGTTGTTCAGAAAATGCATTTCAAGTAAGCTGGCATTATGTAACACTTAACAGTTCTAACCTTTTAAAAATGGCTTCCTGAAGACAAAAATCCTTTCCCCTTAATCTGCTTACTGTTTGCCTTTAAGGAAGTCACTCAGACAGTTCTCCTGGGTCCTCCCTAAAATGAATACTTTGTACAATGAGTTTACCTGGTTAGCAAATAGATAAAGAAAATGGCATTTAATGAGTGTCTTTGTCCCCTAATTATTTTTGCTTTGTACCGAATATTTTAAACACCTTTATAAAATTATCAGTTAAGACATAGGAAAATATAAATGAATAGAAAAGAAAACAAACCATATTAACATTTTCCATTTATATATATTATACGTTGCATATCTTTTCATTCTTTGTAGTTATCATTCCAACATTACATAATTTTCTATATTCTTCCTTTAAACCTCAGTCTTCCTCCTTAACATGATTCTGCATGTACTGTTCCCACAATTTCCATTTATTTCTATGTAATTTGCTCCTTCAATTAGCTAAAGACTGCTCTTCCAGTTCTTTTATATATTTTATAATAGTCAATACTTAAAATACAGTTGGTTTAGCCTTTGATTTCCATTTTCTAGTAATTGCTTTGTTGGCAGCCAGCAGAATTGAATATAATAAGGTTGTGCTATGTCTAAGCAATTCAGATGTATCCCAGCTCAAAAAATCATATCCTTAGTTACAGCCATTTGCTCACCCAGTATTTCTGACAGAGTACTCTGTAGGGAATGTTTAAAATCTGCCAACTCATTATACTCCCAAAATGCATGCTCCCAGTAAGGTTAGGATTGATTTAATGGTTAAGGTGTTTACTTCACAGACACAAAGTACACGTTTTGAGTCTCAGTTTCAGGGAAATTTGTTAAGCTTACAATGGCCCACAAAGGCAACTACAGTAATATTTAACTAGGAATCTATTTCTTCCCAATCAAACCTCTAACATTTGCTACCTGCCTCAGGACAAATGCTTTGAAGTCTGCTTGAGGTATAAAATTACCTATGCAAACACTTCCAAGCAAATATTCTAAACCTTTTGGACATTGCTGCATACTTGGGAGCCATACATCAGTTATTCCATTAATTCTTGAGCCAAGAAGTTGAGATGTATTTTTGCCTGTTCCTTGCAGAATTTGTGGCTTTTTGATAAATTGTTGTGGATTGCAGTTGCTAAATAATGTCAGGTATGAATTTCAAACTTTGTATCCTTCAGAAAATGCTTGCTAATGCAACACTTCTTATTCTAGCAACTTTCTAAGTATATAAGGAAAAACATTTAAAATCAGTTCCTGTTTTCTGTGTATTTATCTCCAATTTCAGATATGAAGCTTAGAGGGTAGAAGGGGTTGCAATGGGTTTCACTGTATGGTTTTGACAGCAGCAAAGTGAGTTACATTTTGGGCTCATTGTTTATGAATGTATCCATTCACTTGTTCTCAAGCAGAAATCTGAGATGTATAGTCATGCGAGGGGCTGTAATTGATGGCTGTGTGTGAATAAATACACTGTTCCTGGAACCCACAGTAGTTATGCTGCAAGGGAAGGAATGGACTGCAGAATAAACAGGAACATCATCATGAGTCATGTTCTGTGGGTATGATCCTTGGTTTCTTGTTTTATTGACTGTTGACTGCTGACAGTGTGCTTATTACTTGGCTGTGAATAAAGTGGACAGTATGAAGTCTATGAGTTTAATGTTAATATTTTAACTGTGAATACATTTTAATTAACTTTGTTTTTTGGAAGGTGCATAGGTGTGAAATGCACTGTGTTGGACTGCAGCAGTCCATCTGGGTGAGTAAGGTCAAGATCTGCTTTTGTAGTGCAGGGTTTGATTCCCTCAGCCTTCATTTATCTACTAAGTGACTTGGACTAAGTCACTTTATCAGACAGTGGTCCTAGGCTGCACCTGAAAAGGGACAATTGCATACTGTCAGCTGCCGCAATTTTTTGTATTTCAACTATCTTACTAACTAGGTATTATTTATATATATATATATATATATATATATATATATATATATATATATATATATACATACATTGTCATAATATTGAGTGTATTTCTGATGGTCAGCTGTTGGGGCTGACGAAAAGCGCTTAAAATAAATTGCTTGTTTGTGCCTGCACTTGCCTTCGCCCATACTTTTTGTTATACTGTCAGCTGTCCCAACCTGTTAGCAAATGCAATGCACATTTGTCTTTTAAATTCCTACATCCTTAACATAGACAATAATTAGTACATCCCTATCTGATGTTTGATTATGAGTACCAGCACATCTTCTAGTTTAATGGATTGCCAGATGCATTTTCAATACATGTGAGTTTCAAGGGAAGAGTTGTTTACTTTTGCTTATTCTAAGTTTGTTTTCAGCACAAGACTGTTTTGTTTTGATTAATTTAGCAAAGGGCTGTCACTGTTTTGCTGTAAAACTTGAATTAACAGTTTTAAATGAAATCCAAGTCTTTGTGATCATTGTAGAAGTAAAAAATAAATAGTATGTGCAGTGACATGTTTAAACAGTATTTAGTGGTAATACAGAACAGACAGCCATGCAATTGGATATTTGTATGACTGTGGGGAGCTGGTGGCCAGATCATTACCTTAAATAGGGCCCCATTTAACTATGATATGGCACTGTATATGTACAAGGCCATTCTTGTTGCCTATAGCCATAAAGGTGTGCTTCATTGCCCTCCATGCTGCAGAGTTATCTGACCATGCCTAACATTTCATCCCCTTGACAACACAGAAATACCAGACTGCTACAGTATGGACAGCCACCTAAGCTACCACCAACTGGTACAGATGTGTTGCCCTCATGTTCAGGGTCATGTAGCTTTTAGAATACTGGTTACAATGCCAAAGTGGGACACAGCGGATGTATCCCAAGTATTTTTGTCATGAATACTCCACCAGTTTATCAATGGCATGGTACAGCATATGGAGGATCATATGTGGTTTCCACACATCACACAGGAGATAAACAACACAATGTTGGCATTTTATATAATAGCTCATTTCCCTGAGGTACCGTGAGACACTGACTGTACCCATGTTGCCATCAAGGCCCCACCTGGGAAAGAGGGATGATATGGTATATAAACCATAAGATATGCTATTTCATCAACTGCCAGGTGGTCTGCAATACACAAGGTATAATATAAAATGTGTCTTGTCACCCAGGTAGGGCCCATGATTCCCACATCTGGCACACATACAAGTTATATTAGTGATTTGTGTGGGGATGATTCTGCCCAGTGACATCTTACTGGTGATGCTAGATATTCCCTGAGACATGGATAATAACAGTAATAAAAACCCACAGACCATGGCATGAATGCATACAACACCAACACTGAACTTACTCAGACCTGCAATATTGTTCAAAACATGTTTGGACTGATGAAGGTCAGCTTCTGTCATCTATCTGTTTTTGGTGGGGCCCTGCAGTATGATCCAGAAACATGAAACAAAATATTTTGTTGTATGTATGATAATGTACACTATATTGGTATACAGATATTAATATTCAAGAAGAGGAGGTTCCATTGTCAGCGGTGGAAGAGGTGCCTGATGAGAAGCCCATAGAAGAGCCAAACAGAAGGGAAAACCATGCAAGTCAGAGGCAGGTACAGGATTCCATTCACAACTGTGGGCCATATTAGACATAACAAACAATAACAGTGATACATGCAATATTATAACCAGACTATTCTGCAACATGCATGGACTGGCCACATGTATATCAGACACAGGCTACCCAGGTAACAGGGCACTGACGGCAGGGCACAATTGTCATCATATTCACAGGTGGAGAGGGCTACAGTGGCATGTGTTAGCAGTGGGCATTGTTGGGTGCAGGCTAACAGTTTATTTATTTATTTGTCCTTTGTTGACTGAGTTACTCCCAGTAGGCTAATGGCCTCTTTTCAGGGGAGACCTGAGGTAGTATTTATACTACTAGTAGAAATTTGGCCAGGGCTAGAGGAACTTCCCTATTCATCATTGTTGTGAGTGAGACACATTTTGGAGTAGCACTTCCTGTTTCCATTATAGGCACAGAGGTGCCCCAGAGAAACAGTGAGGCAGATGGAAAGGAAAGGAGGTGAAGTAGTAAAAGAAATGAAGGAGAAACCAAATATCAAAACTGAAGAGTGCATGCAGAATTCTGAGGAAATGTTTAAATGAAATCTATTTGATGGGAATGACTCAGCAAATTATGGATGTATAATTACAACCCTCCAGTTGGGAGGGTTGCAGGGTGATTTACTTAAAGAAATGGTGGTGCAGAGTGATACAGAAAATATAGGAGGACGCAGAGACAATAATGAAGAATAGTGGTGAGATGGAAAAGAAAACATATGCAGAGAAAGTAAAAGAAGGCAAAAATGGAGTAGCAGAAAAGAAGGCAGAAGAAAATAAAAATGGATGTATGTGGTAAGGATTCAAAGTAAAGACGTCAAAGAAATGGACAGGTATGAAGTGTGGAACAATTTAATAGCTCTTTTGGGTGTAAAAGCACAAAAGGTAAGAGCATTTATTCTTATTAACCGAAACATTTTGTGACATTATATTTGAAACAGTTGTTTTTTTTTCCAATGGAAAATTTTCTTGGAGAATATGAAAATTGAATCTTTGTGATAAAGGCATTTAACAGGGAAACAAAAAAGAAAATTTCTTATACAATTTTGAACAGAGGTAGCAAGAGAGACTTTGAAAAGGCATTTGAAAGCTTTATGTGAAGAAGTACTGGACATTGTAAAAGTTTATGACAAAAGGGGTTTATGGACTGGTGGCTGGGATTGCAATATTGTGTTAAAAATAGAAAGAGAAAAATTATACATATATCAAGCATGATACATGTGGAGGGAATAGGGATATCATAAAATGCTGGTGACAACCCTAAACATGTTTTTTTTTTTTTTTTTTGTGGAAAGAAGGACATTCGATAAATAACTGTGACAAAATAAAATGTTATATTTGTCAGAAAATGGGACATGATGCAAAAAATGTGAATTGAAATGTTATAAATGTAGCAAAGCTTGACATTTATGGATGGATTGCAAAATGAAAATAACAATAAGGAAAAGAAAAGGAAAGAGAAAAAATTGAACAAAAAGAAGAAATTTTAGAAGTAGTAGAAATAGTAGAAAAATTGGATGAGGAAAAAAATAATAAAGAGGACATAGAATAAGACTTTGAAATAGGTGATGAAGAAGACAAAATGGGAGTCAGTAAAAAGAAAAAATAATTCTATTAGTAAAAGGATAAAAGACAGAAAAGGTAAATTTAAAGGGATAAGTACAAAAGAAAAAAGAAAGGAAATGGATGAAAAAGAATAAATGCATGTACATATTGGAGCTTGGTATAATGGTTAAAGTGCTTGACACCCAGATACAAGGTACACTGTTTGATTCTCACTTCTGGGAAGGAAATTGGTTAGGCTTAGAATGGCTTATTAAGAAAACTAGACCAGGAATTAGCTTTGAACTTATGAAACCATGAATTTAATTAAAATGGAACAACAAAAAATATGAGAGTGCGTTCTGTAAATGTGTATAGTATTAAGAATAAAGTAAGATGCACAATAATTTTGGAGTAGTGTAATTCATGTGATGTAGATGTGATTATATTAAGAGACACAAGATTTTTGACAAACGAAGAAAGATTACAAACAAAGAAACTATGAGAAGGAAAGATAATCTGGAATTTGGGAAATGAAAGATGTTCTGGAATAGGTGTATTCTGTAGAAATACAGTAAAGATATAAGATGTAAGTTCAGAAAAAAATGGAAAAATTAACCATTGCAGCTTTAAGATGGAAAGAACAAGTCTACAGAATTATAACACTGTATATTTATACTTACAGTAAAGAAAGGGATTGTTTTTTTCATCAGATTTTAGACTATATAGTGATAGATATGAATATTATAATAATAGGAGACTTTGTGATTTAAGATATAAATGTAAAAAGAAAGGGAATTATATAATAAAAATGTTAGAAGTTATAAGATATGGTAAGTTAAAACTATGAGACAAAAATTCATTGACTAACAAAAGCGTTAAGTATAGATAGATTATTTTATAATATCATAAGATATAATTATAGGAGAAAGGGAGGTAGTTGAAACAGGATTTTCTGATTAACTTGCAATATGGCTAGAAATAAAGGAAAACAAGGATATATTAAAATAGGCAAAGGAAAGAAAAGGATAAATAGAATGCATGGAGTGAATAAAGAAAGAGATTAGTAGTACAGTTAGGGAAAGATCATATCACCATGAGAACATTTTATAAAAATTGGACTAAATGGTAGGTTGGGTGATCTTCTTCTTTTCCTTTCATCTGTTCCCGTTAAGGGTCGCCACAACGGATCATCTGTTTCTATTTCTTCCAGTCCTCTGCATCTTTCTCTATCACACCAACCACCTGCATGTCTTCTCTCACCACATCCATAAACCTTATCTTAGGCCTTCCTCTTTTCCTGTTACCTGGCAGCTTCATCCTTAGCATCCTTTTCCCAATATACTCTGCATCCCTCCTCAGCACATGTCCAAACCAACATAATCTCGCCTCTCTGGCTTTGTCTCCAAACCATCCAACCTGGGCTGACCCTCTAATATACTTATTCCTAATCCTGTCTACCCTCATCACACTCAGTGCAAATCTTAACATCTTTAACTCTGCGACATCCAGCTCTGACATTTAAGGAAAAATATAAAAAAAGTTTTTTTATAGTGGCAATATGATATGAGAAAAGCAGAGCAGGAAAACTATGAAAAACATATAATGATACATTGGAAGATTTAGAACATAATGATAATAAGTACCTTGACAAAGACAAAGAATTATATGGAAGAAATCAAGAAAAAATACAAGATGATTGGATGGGTAACTGTAAATTCACCCCAGGGGTTCCACCTGTGTTCCTCTTGGACAGAGGCAATCAGTGCTGATCATGGAAATAAGGGTAGAACTTGGCTAGGCTTATAAGGGCCCTAGGGCCATTAGCCTAGTAACTTCCTATGATCGTATGATCCTATGAATTGTTATATAAGCAAATATATTTTTACAAGGAAAAGAGATGTATTGGGTTACTGAAGCACATTAATAAAGGAAGAAGGTAGTATAATGAGAGAAAGAAAAAATATAAAGGGAGAAATAAAAAGAACTCAGGAAAAGATTATAAATAATGTAGTATAACATATACAAGAAATGTTTAAAGAAAAAAAGAAGGTAATGAAAAAAATGTGGAAAGTAAAAAAGTTAACAGAAAAAGAGAATAAAGAATTAGAAAAGGAGATTTATTTAAATGAGCTAGATGAAGTATTAGGACAAGTAACTATAGACTTGTCTGCAGGACCAGATGGAATAGGGTTGGAAATGTATAAAAATGTAAGGGGTTGGCAAGAAAAAAAAAAAAATATATATATATATATATATATATATATATATATATATATATATATTTTTTTTTTTAAAGATGTTGAATGAATGGCTAAATGAAAATTTTATGTATAAAGAATTATGTAGTATAATACCTAAACTGATATGGATGAATGTAGACAGAAGAGAATTGAAAAACTGGAGACCAGTACTATTAAATAATAATGATTATAAGATCTTTATGAAAATAATACAAAAGAGATTTGAAACTAAACTGGAAAATATTATGGAAGATAGCATGTATAGTATAAAGGGGAAGGGTTGTCAAGAATTATTAATGAAAGTTAGAGAAATTGTAGATGATACAATGAACAGAAAAGAAGAAGCAACAATCATGATAGGAAAACTTAATAAAGCTTTTGAAACAACTGGACATGACGTCTTATGGGTAATAATGAAAGCATATAATATAAATAAGAAAGTTAGGAAATGATGTATCCCAGATTATAGTAAAAATAAAGTAAAAATACTTGTAAATGGCTGGTTAAGCCAAGAGGTACATATGCAGAGTGGTATAAGACAGGGATGTGCAATGAGTTCTATACTCTTTGTATTAGTTATGAATGTGATAGTATATGAAATAAATTACAAAATGGATGCGGGGTATATAACACCTGAACACCTGAAGGGTTAAGAATTCCAGTTATGTTAACCTATGCAGATAATATTATAATAAGTGCGTAAAAATCACCACCATGCGCTGGGTCAAATGGCTTGTTAGATGCAGAATAAAAGTTCCACGATGACAGCAATCCAAAACTTTAGTTATAAAAACCACCAGAAACTGCAATACTGGAAATCAAGCAGTTTAATAATAAAAACTGTTAGCGCTTTCACCCGTAGGCTTCTTCAGACAGTATCAGATATAAAATGCTTTCTCAATTTAAATATTAAAGCAATGCTAGCAATAGGTCAAAAACAAGCACATGTCAAGAACCAATTACTGCATATTTAAAGAGCCAAACCATATGGTATACATATAGTACGGCAATCAAGCGCTAAACATAAATATAAACACCAAAAAGTGCATTAAACACAAACTTCAGATAATTAAAAACTACATTAAATAAAACACCATACTAAAAACTCATGCTATATGTACATAATCATGATAAAGAATTATCAAAGAACTGAAATGCACAGATAGTTATATAATTTATGCCCGTAGTACATTATGGCCTATAGCACCTCCTTTTCCTTAGTGCAGGGGTTATGTTCACCTTCTCATTAAGTCCAGGGAACTTATCTGCCCTGCACCTGATAATCCAGTGCATTTCTTTCTCCAAAGTACAATTAATAAGATCTCCTCCCCTCATGTTCAAATGTATCACTTCCATAACACTAAACAAAAAGGTATGTTGTGGACCTGTCACTAAAACATGTCTGGCTAATGCATTGGTGTTATTGGCTACCCTAATTTGATAAGTATGTTCCCTCATCCGTTCCCTTAAAAGAAGTAATAACTTCACAAATGAGTGTTTTGAGATGATAGGTATGGCTTTAAATAAAGAGCAAAGTAAAGGTTTAGGTGATGTAGTAATGATAGGGGGTATATATTTTGCAATGAATAACATTTCTGTGTTAGGTATAAAATTTAGGAATAAAGATGTAAGTAGAATTCAATGGGAAAAACAATACAAGTAATAAATTAAGCATGTCTTTTCTGGAGAACATATACATTATCATTCAGAAAAAAGGCTTATTTGATAAATTCAGTACTGATGAGAAAAATAGCATACTTAGCAAGTGTATTTATGTTGCCACCAGTATTTGCAAAGGAATTATTGCAGATATATTTTTTTCATTTATATGGAGTTCCAGATTAAACCCGATAAAAAGATGAGTTTTGTATGTAAGTAAAGAAGAAGGAGGTTTAGACTTAATTAACCCAATGGTATATGTTGCTTCATTAAATCTGTACAAAATGTTAAAGTGGATAAATAAAAAAGAGGCAAGATTATAGTAAAACTGTATAAATATAAGTATGATAAATTTTGGGCTATGGTAAAAAAGAGTAAAAGAGAAAATAGTGTATAAATGAAGAAATGAAATGTTGCCAAGAAAAAATATTTTTGTGGAAAATAAAATTTGATGTTATAGAAAAAGATAGAAAAGTATAGTATAAGAATGTAATGTAAAACCTTACTATGTAAAACCATGAGAAAATCTAACACATTAAAACATTAACACTATTAAAATAATAGGCAAATAGTGTAATCAGAAAGTAGAATGCCAAGATTTTATTTTTGTGGAGACTGGTAATAGATAAACTGCCAATAAAAAGAAATATGCCATATAAAAAGAAAAGTGATAGAATATGTTTACATTGTCAAGAAAAAAAAAAACTAAGAAACGTGTTTTTAAAATGTAAAAAAGTAAAAAAGTTATGGGAAAAGTATGCAAAGAAGATTTTATGAAGATACCAAAGAAGTAGATAAGATAACCATGGATTTTATTAAATATGGAAATGATAAGAATAGAAGTAAAGAATATGTTAAAAGAATAGATAAGTTATTTTATGTTATATGGTTTATATTGAATGAAACAATAAATGAAATTATGTTTAATGGTAAATGGATTTTTAGTAGCAATGTTAAGTAAAATAAGATGGTTATGGAAAAAGGAGAGCCTAATAAGGATTAACATTTAGCATGATTGTATAGCAAATTATGAATACAGGTTAGTACATATGCAAATAGTCATAAATATGTAAATATTTTGTAAATAACAGTTATTTTTGTAGATACATATATATATATATATATATATATATATATATATATATATATGCACATATATATACATACCTATACAGTGGACATAAAAAATGTGCACACCCCTGTTAAAATGTCAGGTTTTTGTGATATAAAAAAATAAGACCACAATAAATCATTTCAAAACTTTTCCCACCTTTAATGTGACCTATAATCTGTACAATTCAATTGAAAAACAAACAAATCTGTTAGGGGAAAAATACAAAAAATAAAAAACATAGAATAGGCTGGTTGCATAAGTGTGCACATCCTTAAACTAATACTTTGTTGAAACACCTTTTGATTTAATTACAGCATTCAGTCTTCTTGGGTAGGAGTCTGTCAGCATGGCACATCTTGACTTGGCAAAATTTGCCCACTTTTCCTTGCAAAAGCGCTCCAAAACTGTCAGATTGCGAGGGCATCTCTTATGCACTGCCCTCTTTCGGTCACCTCACAGATTTTCTTTTGAATTTAGGTCTGGGCTCTGGCTGGGTCATTCCAAAACTTTAATGTTCTTCTGGTGAAGCCATTCTTTTGTTGATTTGGATGTATGCTTGGGGTCATTGCCATGTTGAAAGGTGAAATTTCTCTTCATCTTCAGCTTTCTAGCAGATGCCTGAAGGTTTTGGGCCAAAAGTGACTGGTCTTTGGAACTGTTCATAATTCCCTCAACCTGGACTAAAGCCCCAGTTCCAGCTGAATAAAAGCAACCACAAAGCATGATACTGCCAGCACCAAGCTTCACAATGGGGATGGTGTTTTTTTGGTGATGTGAAATGTTTTTACGCTAAACGTACCTTTTGGAATTGTGGCCAAAAAGTTCATCCTTGGTCTCATTAGACCATAAGACATTTCCCCACATACTTTTGGGAGACCTGATGTATTGTTTTGCTAATTTTAGCCAGGCCTGGATGTTTTTCTGTATAAGAAAAGGTTTCTGTCTTGCAACCCTACCCCATAGTCCAGACAATTTGTAGACTATTTTATCACAAAGCTATAGCTGACAATTATCTATCTGCACTGTATACATTACTACAAACCAGGGGTCCCTGACTCCCTGGGCACTTATTATTTTTCTCTGTTTTCTATATTATTTTTCTCTATTTTCTCTATATTTTTCCTTTCAGCTTATTTTCAATATATTTCTCTCCCAAATCGCACAAACACCTCCTTCAGGGCCATGAAAGTGCTCTGCCATCTCAGAGCATTACCCATGAAATTAAGTTAAATTAAACATCTCTTTTGCACACTTTTTAACTAACACTGTACTTCCTTCCATATCAACTAAACCTAGAAATATTTGAACGATTAATGAGCATGTAAAACCGATTAACTAATTTATCTTTTTTATTGTAAATTTGTGAAGCTTCAAAATGTCTCACCCACATGACCACAAAAGAACACAATAACTAACATGATTGTAGCTAGTGTGGTTAGTGGGCATTTATTTGTATAATATCATTTAAAGCTCAATTATAACTGAATTAAACTGAAATACAGCATTTGATAGATGTAATCAATGCCAAAAAATTGCTTTGTAGTAGATGATGCTTATAAAACTGCATTCTATACTTTACTGAAAACTATTAACTGTACCAAGGGCATTGAGGAAAAACAACATTGATATTTGTTATCTGTTTCATGTACTAAGTAATAACAATCCTCAGTTAGGTCCACAAAGCTTTCTTTAGTCTGAGACTGGTAGGGAATTGAATAAAGGCCATGCCCCCACACTCTCCCCTGGTCACTGATTGCAGCAATGCTATGGACACACCCACCCTTAGGTAGATATAAGCAACTGCATACTCACTGCCAGATCACTCTGACCAGCACTAGGAGACTGTCTATGATTTACACCTGAACTGAATAAAGCTACGTTTATTACCAGTAAACTCTGGGCTATGAGTCTTTATTTACAGGTCAACATCTACACTCCAAAAAGTCCTTTTCAGGACTAATTAGAATGTGAGGACTAAAATGAAGCCCAAAGTCCTTATCAGGGCAAATAAGGTCTGGTAAAACAACAGTCCTTAGCAGGACTTACTTATAACTGAGGATACAATAGCCCTTTTCAGGTTTTCCCCACCATGCTCTGAAACCTCACAACTGTAGGTTCCCACTCTGGGACACACTTTGGAATAACTGGACACTGGCCCTTATCAGGGCCCCAGGCTAAGAGCCACCACAGATTAGCAAAACAGCCCTTTTAAAAGCTTATAAGGCCCTTTGTAGGGCCCTCTTCATAGCCGTTCATTTACAGGACGTGACTGAGGTTCATCTAAGATCCACCATACATCCCTTTTCAGGGCTCCAGGCTCCTCCCAGCGGATCTTAAACCAACAGCCCTTATAAGGGCTTCCTATTTGAAGAGCAAATACAAGACCACATACCAGTACTGTATATTCACACAGAAGGTCTTCAAATTAAGGACAGTAAATTAGATCAGGTACTACTACCTCCTCAAATGACATCCAGACTGTTTAATTAGACTTATTTATCTGGATTGGAAAAAAATTTAAAAGAAACCCCTTAAGTTCATGTTTACAAAAGGGTATAATGTTAAGGAAATTCTTGAGAATGAAATATGCAGGAAAAGTATGAATTGCTCTAATAAAATAATGAGCACATATAAGTGCGGAACCTGTTCCCAATGTCCATATATAAATAATAGGGAAACCTTGTTTTTGAAAGCAAAGGATAGAGTGTTGTAATCTGGATGTTTTGCTAATTGTGAAAGTATGGGGGTGATTTACCTGGCTACGTGTAAAAAAGTGACTCCTTCCATGTAGGGAAGATGACACATAAGCTAAAAAGAAGAATTTATGAACATCTTTATGACATCCAGTGTAAGAATGTAAGGAATGTCCTATATGAACATACTTTGGTCTGTGCACAAGCTTCTTACACATTTTTTCTGTGGTAGAGAAGATTGAACAAGATGTGAGAGGTGGAACCTGGGAAACAAGCATTGACTTCAGGGAAGTGTACTGGCAGTTAGTATTGGAGCCCAGCAAACTACCTGGACTAAATGAGGCAGTCTTGATTGCTCCAGTGTTAAAGTTAAGAGCAGCGAGGCTTTGAGTTTGATTGACGACATGAAAAACTTTAAACTAGTGAGAAACAAAAAAGAGGGTGTCTTTGGAATGTTATTATTAATTTTTTAACATATATATTTTTTAATTCTGGGAAGCTTATAACACATAGGTATATATTGGGATTATTGGGTTAGGGGAATATTTATGAAAGCCACTAGATGGCAGCAAAGGATTACACACGATATTATATATAAGGTAGAATATTTATTATTTTTGAACCTGTTATTAGTTTTTTAAGAAATACGAATGGGTTGAAAGGCATTTCACTTGTTTTTATTTAATTTGATAGGAAGGAAATGAATTTATTCTAGGAATATGTTTTTAAACATTTTCTTAAAAAGCTTTTAAATGTTTTTTATTAAATGGTTTTATTTAAACAATTTATTTTAATTGAATAATTGTTCACCCATTTAGGGTATTTAAGCATTCATGGAGGATTGATGGGATATCTGATGAAGTCGTGGGGTATGATGAAAATGCTGTGCTGTCTTTAATTACATTAATAAAAAGTTTGTTGGCTATTTTCACTGCTCCCCAACTTAATTCTTTATAAGGGTCTATATCAAAAGAGTGAAAGTTCACAAGAACAAACGCTCTTCCGATCGAAAATGCCGGACATTGAAATGCTATTTCTGGGGTCACAGTACAGTGAGGATAGGAATATTTGCCCTTTCCTCACTGTAGTGCGACCTCGGAGATGGAATATATATTTAGTGGGGGGTGTGGGGGGTGCAACCCCCCACAATATCAAGTTCAATGTTTGTGCTTTTTCAATGTTTGAGCGTTTGTTCTTGTGAACTTTCGGTCTTTTGATCTAGACCCCTTTATAATATTGTCTATTCCAGTAGTGTTGGACTAGCGAGTGGTCCTTATTGCTTCATGGTGCCATGATTTTTTTTTTATTTTTGTCATCGAAGTTGTCATTTTCTCTCTCTTTCTTCTAACCTAGATTTAAAGTCACCATCTTTGGGGTTTAAAAATACCTGTTCCAAACTTGCAAATTTAAAGCCAGTGCATGTGCGACTGGTAAAAACATGTCTATATAAAACATTGTTCATATTATGTTTATTAATTTCATATATATGTCGGCATATCCTTTTTCTGGGCAGTCTTTCAGTTTTGCACACATAGTAAGCTGGACAGCTAGAGCAAATAGCCAAGTAAACAACTCCATTAGAATGACAATTGCCTTTACAAAAAATACTTTAGAAGCTAATTCATTATTCCAGGTCACACTTACAGCTTCCAAAATTTAACAACATTGGGCACAGGACCCACATTTAGTAGTACCCATCTTATGTGTTACATCCCTTGACTTAAACTGTTGTTCATTTTCAAAACTCTGTTTCAAATTCATCCCTGTTGTGAAGATAAAAAGGGGGTAGCCCCTAAAATCTGATGAATTTCAGGGTTCCTTTCAAAATATTCCAATTCTTCTTAATAATGTTTTTAACTTCACTAGCTTGTGGACCATATTCAACCACCAAAGCTCTAAAAATTATTCTTGCCTTCAGAAATAGAATGATGATTGAAACCAACTCCTAAAAGGTGCTTAAACTTCGTACCCCTAATGAATGTGAGGTAAATATGTGCTAAAAACAGATCTGTAACAAAACGCAACTCCTTTACATCTTCATACCGGGAGGTCATTCTGGCTGCTCTAATGCACTTGCCTTTAACAATACTAAGGTTGCAACTTGAAAATTCCACATAAGAATTACTAAAGGTTGGCTTTCTATAGATACAAGATTTAAAACCTTCTCCTGTATTATAAATCATTGTGTTTAGAAAATGCATACCATCACTATTAAAATTGCATGTAAATCTTAAAAAAGATGAAGTATTATTAGTAAATGTCATAAATGTCATAATTTCCTGCTCTGGCACATTCCATATAATAAAAATATAATCCAAGTATCTAACATATAATTTAATAAATTTAGTAAATTCACTATCAGTTCAGAGTAACGGTGAGTGTGGAAGAGAGGTGAAGAAGAGAGTACAGGCAGGATGGAGTGGATGGAGTCAGGAGTGATTTGTGACAGACGAGTACCAGTAAGAGTGAAAGGGAAGGTCTACAAGAGGGTAGTGAGACCAGCTATGTTATATGGGTTGGAGACAGTGGCATTGACAAAAAGGCAGGAGTCAGAGCTGGATGTAGCAGAGTTAAAGATGTTAAGATTTACACTGGGTGTGACGAGGGTGGACAGGATTAGGAATAAGTATATTAGAGGGTCAGACCAGGTTGGAAGGTTTGGAGACAAAGCCAGAGAGGCAAGATTACGTTGGTTTGGACATGTGCTGAGGAGGAATGCAGAGTACATTGGGAAAAGATGCTAAGGATGAAGCTGCCAGGTAACAGGAAAAGAGGAAGGTCTAAGATAAGGTTTATGGATGTGGTGAGAGAGGACATGCAGGCGGTTGGTGTGACAGAGCAAGATGCAGAGGACAGGAAGAAATTGAAACAGATGATCCGCTGTGGCAACTCCTAACAGGAGCAGCTGAAAGAGAAGAAGAAGAAGTAAATGCACTGCCAAAAATAAAATTAACTTCTTATTCTAAAAACACTAAATTTGAATAAATTGGGGCACAAGTGACCCCCATTGCACCACCTTTCACTTATTTAAAATACTCTCCATTGAAAAGAAAGTAATTATTATCTAAAACCAAGGCCATCAATTCAATAATCAAATTAGTCTTCTCATTATTAAAGGAAGTATATCTTATTAAGCTATTGTGAAAGAAATCCAGACCTTCGTCCCTGTGTATAGAAGTAAATAAGTTGACCACATCTGTAGTAAAAAAAACAATGTCCCTGGACCAAAGTGCATCATTGATTCTTCCTAAAAAGTCCCAGGAGTCAACAATAAGGTGGTCAACTTTATTATAGATGAGTTTAAGCCATCTGATACCATCCCAATAGAACATGTCTTAGACCCTCGCCCAGAAACTATGGGTTTAAAACATGAGTTCTCATAACTTTTGTGAATTTTGGGAATCCCAGAAATAGATGCCACTACTGGATTCTTAACCTTCATTACAGTGTAGACTTCTGAGGAAATCATTTGCTCCAATAGGTATTACTCCATATAAGAATCGATCCTCTGATAATTTATATTAATTTCATTAATATAAACAGGAGAGTAAATATCAGTATCATTCAACATATCATACATGGCCTTTGTATAATTCAAGGAATCAAACAAAACTACCCACCCACCCTTATCCGGTTTCATAATTCTTACAGATTTTCCATTCCTAAGCTTATCAAAAAAAACTTTTTCATCCTTAGTTAAGTTATAAAAATCATGCTTTTTATTATTGCTCGTACCTTGTAATTTATAAGTATAATCAATAATAGTTTTTTCCAAAACAACTAGAGTAGGGTGCAGTGGGGGATTAAAAGAACTTTTCTTCCTAAGATGCTGACAATACCAGACTTGGTATCTAAATGTTTACCCTTAAAAATAAGGGCGAGATTCAATTTCCTAATCAAAAGTTTTATTTCAATAATTGTATCAACTAAATAAAATATTTTGGAAGGAAAAAATTTAAGCCCCTTAGAAAAGAGTGAAAAATGCTCCTTAGTTATAGTATCATTTGTATAACTGTAAATGTGAAAGCCTTTGTAAGTGTGAACAATATTGTTAGAAAAAACTACAAGGGATAATAATGTTCCCTCATTTTCTGTGCCTGCACATATTGAGTCTGATTCCACTTCTGCCCTGAATCCATATAAGTCATGTTCTCACTTGAGAATTTATGTGGAATCTGTTTTTGAAAAAAAAAATAGGCCTTCTAACCACCTGACTAACTAACCTCTCGTAGTAATCTCATTAAAATCTTTAAAATAATTTCTCTCCTGCAAAGAATCTTTATTAGTTCTCTTAAGAGGATAAACTAACTTATTACCATATTGTTTCAAGTCTCTTTCAAGTTTTCCTATTTTCCTTTTGTGTATTTTATTACATTTACTCTGTATTATATTAAATTGTTTGTTATAAAATCTCTCCCACTGATCAAAAATCATGTCATTCAAAATATCAGCATTTCATTTTTCATAACATCCTGATATAAGTAAAGAATGATCTGTAATTATTATTAGATTTGGTGCTAGACTAAGTTCATGGAATGCTTTTTTTTTATGCTTTTAGATACATTTTTGATGTTGATTTGTGGGTCTTCAGTTTTGCTGTATATTCTAAGATTTTTTGCCTTTTATTGTGTATTGTTTATTTATGCATGTGGATTGCCAGGCTGGTTTGCTCTTACATATTCCCTTTTGTTTTTGGTATGGACTGTTAGATTAGTACAGTTTTCTGGTCAAGTGTAGTATTTATTTGCATAACTACTTGCCATGTCAAAATTTTGGTGGTAACAGTTATACTTCAACTTTAAGACTTCATCTTAGAATTGTAGGAGGTTTTTACATCTGAAGTCTTCGAATACTGTGATATTTATATCCGATGGTTTGGGGATTTTAAAGGACAAGGTTATTGGTTTGTAGTCAGACTTAAATGGGAAAAGTAATACCAGTGAGATATTGTATATAGATGATATATTTGTAAGTACTACATCAAGAATATTTTGTCCTCTAGTAGGCTCACTGACACTTTGGCCCAGGGAATTCTTGTTTATGAAATTGAGAGGTTTTATGGGCATAGCCTACATTTAATGTATAAGTATCCCAGTTTACTGAAAGCTAGTTAAAGCCATACGGTATTAGAGTTTTTGTGTATTTGAAATTCATCCAATATATTTAAAAATCTGACATGGTTTTTGGGGGTCATCGAGGGGGTCCTGTTATATGCTATGATCTGATTGTCGGTTTTACTTAGAGCGAGTTGAATCTCAATAAGTTCAGTTTGTGGGTCTCTGGATACCTGCCTCAAGGTAATGTGACCTTTGACAAATATGGCTGCTCCACTGTAGTTCCCATCAGGTCTAAAAGTGTGGTAGCTGCAAAATACTGGTATAGATGGAGTGCTTTCTGCACCTTTAAACTAAGTTTCAGTAGTAATACACAAAAAATCCGCTCCAAATGTGTGTGCGTGTCTGTGCGTTTGAGGCGTCAAAGTCAGGCAGTTTGTTATTAAGACCCCTAGTGCCCCTAGTGTTTAGCAGCTCCACCTTGATATTTTCCAGTGCTTGCTTTCCTTTTTTTTTTAAATTGTAAGATCCATTTGCAAGGCTGTGCTTAAACAAGGCACTGATTGGTCAGCAAAAGCTTTAGTTAGTTTGAAGAAGCCCTGGAATGAAGGCTGCAATCCATCCTTAGTGAAGCAAATAGGACTCTGCAGCAGCTTCTCCCATGCTAATATATATATATATATATATATATATATATATATATATGTATATATATATATAGTGGAGCCTCCTGGAATGACACCAGTTATTCAGTCATTTGTTGAAACCAATCACCTTTTCTTTGTATCTTGATATAATTCTTGGAGAAGATAAGACCTCACTCAATACTAGTCTTTTCTGCATTTCTGACATGCATGGAAAGCACAGCATGTCTCTCTGCATATCCCTCAGGATATTATATGCCATGTCATTTAAGCCCACGTCATCTCATAATTGTTTATTGTAGAGGCCTTTAGTGCCGTTGAAATGTCAGACATCTTGGCACCTGAAAGACAGATTACCATCACCCTATTTTCAGTCTCAGCATGTGATAATTTGGAATGTTGTGAAGGTATGTGGTACTCACAGAGTGTAATTTTTTGTGACAGTGATGCCTTCATCTTAGGTAAATGTTTAATTCTCTTACAGATTCATTGTGATGAGTTAGGTAGTACTTCCTTGTCTATGAGCGTCAGGCTGAGCATGTGCTGTGAGGCTGGGGTTTATTGAAGGAAGACAAATTATTTGTGTAGTATTAGGTTTGCTGAAATGCTTCTTTTCTTTAATAAATCCTTATGAGTACTGAATATTAAATGATTCTTTTCATTTAATAAAGCCATATGGGTACAGAATGTTACATTTTAGTATTATGAAATGTTTGTAGTATAATAGTTAACTATTAGAAGTGCTTTACTAAGGTTGAAAAAGCTTACACAAGCTGACAGTATAGGCATTATGAAAGCGTTAACACCTGTCCTGGGTGTTGTGAGGCCCATCACAGCAGACAGAGGGTCTTATCCCTCCTGGAAGGGTACTATTTCCCTGACAACACCCAGTCTGGAGAGAATGGACTGTTACATTGTTTTTTATTACTATATACTTTGTTTATATTTTTGATGCAAAATAATTTATTTGCCTGATGTTGTAAATTTGTTGTAGCAAATGCAGTTGTCATTGTATAAATTATGTTAGTATTTAATGTCCCCCCTCACAACACAGGACCAGCAGTTACAGCCTCAGATGACTCATTGTGATCAAATGAAAATAAATCAAACAATGCAAGGGATTGCAACCCTCCATCCAGCTTAGCCATCCCTGACTTTGCAGAACATCCCTGATTTTGTGGTATAAATTTGCTGTGTTCCTCATACAATATTTGAATTTCTGGTAAATTGTAAATTACTGAGGATTATAGTCAGTAATGTCAGACAATAGAGATTCATACTTATTATTTAGAGAATGTGTGCTGATTGAATTCCTGTTGCAGATAAGAGAGAACAGTTATGCGCTCTTTCTCTGTCTCTCTCACTCATTCTCTCTGTCTGTCTCATAAACACCCACACAAACACACACAGACATCTCACCCGTACACCTGTTACTTTACTATTTATATCCCTGATTGTTTTATCTTATGCTATTAGACAGCAAAGCTGTGCTTAGTAAGTTTAGAAATGGTGATGCTTTGCTTCCCCCCCCTAGCTTCATGATAGCATAATAGGCTGCTATGAAATGGCAGACTTGGGTTTTACCAGATTTTGTTACCCTATTGGGGAATGTTTGTTCTCCAATAAAGTAACAATGTACAATTTCACCCATTCTCTACAGAAAGGCAACTTGGTCAGAAATTAAGAGGAAGCACCTTTGGGCAGCCTGCTAATGAGTATGCTTCTAGCTAAGGATGCTAAGCATAAAACTTCAATTGCTTACCTACATCTCTTATGTGCAGCTATGTGTACCATAGCTCAGCACAATATAGTTGAGCTAAGAATTTAAATAAACCAATAAAAAAAAATTCAGCTTTTGGCTTAAGCAAATAATTCTAGCTACCTAGAAACATCAGCAGCTTATCCATTCCCACAGAACAATCACTGTCTCTTAGACTGGTCCCACACTTGACCAAAACTCTGCTGTAAGAATAACTATGATGCAAGTAGTTAAAATGGAGAGAATATTAATAAATCAAGTGACTGTAAAAACACAACACAGCTTCCAGCAGGCAACAAAATAAAACGAACTAAACTTGTTTAAATACCACTACAGACAGCAGATATCAAAAGCCAGCAATTAACACAGATGAAATAAATTACTTTCCTGCTTTTTGGCTTTGAAATGCCTCATTCAGTGCAGAATAGAGAATAAGTCACAGCGATGTCACCAATGTTTCACGCAAATTTCTTTCAGAAGAATTTGAAACATTCCCTAAAGAGTGGTATTCAGTTTATTTATGAAAAGTATAGAATGCTGAGTGCACATGCTTTGTCACAAGGAAAGATCTAAAGAGTTGGCATCTTTATCCCTTGCAAGTTAAGCCGCAGTAATGCAGCATTATAGTTAAACTGTCATTCAGATTTTTACCACAAGATGGAGGCATTCTCTAAACTTTTTTAACTCTCTCTCTTTGTCTTTCTCTCTTTCTCTTTCTCTCTCTCGCTGTTTTATATTTCTTATATGCCAAGCAAATAAATACAGAGCTAATGCCAAGACCAGCACAAATTATGTGTAATTACAGGCAGCAAGTGACAACTATGTTTAAAAAGCTCACTGCTTACATGTTCTGCTTTATAACATCTGAATACGCTTTGCTACATCCTTTTTTGTTATACTTATCATATTTCAATAAATATTTAAAAGTCCAGTAAATATTTAAGCAATAACCCACGCCTGGGAGTGGGTAATGCTGGATTTACCCACGGTTGATGTGGTTTGGTCACGAGGGCGAAGCCCGAGTGGCCAATCAAAGACAACCGTGGGTAAATCCAGCATTACCCACACCCAGAAGTGGGTTATTGCTATTATACAATGACATTATTTAAGAAAAAAAATACTTACTTTTCTTAAATAATGGCATTGTATAATGCCTCCTTGCTGCCTTTCCGCAGCTCTCCAGTATTCTGCAGCAGTTCTGATGTACTGCGCATGCGTATGCTTATGCAGTACATCAGAACTGTGTGTGGAAGCAACGGAGAAAGGAAGATCTCTGTTGCTTTTAAAAATGTGTCTCGCTATGTTAAACTCATTGAACATAGCGAGATATCTTTAAAAAAGCAACAGAGATTTTTCTTTCTCTGTTGCTTTTTTAAAAACTGTCTCGCTATGTTAAACGAGTTTAACATAACGAGACAGCTTTAAAAAAGCAACGGAGAAAGGAAAATCTCCGTTGTTTTTTTTTTAAGCTATCTCGCTATGTTAAACTAGGTTTAACATAGTGAGTTAACAGCAATAGAGCTCTCCATTGCTGTCCAACAAAAAAAAAAAAAGACTTATACTAATGGAGAAATTCCGGGCAACCAAACCTTTTTCCATTAGTATAAGTCTGATTTACAATGTGCATGCTGAACAATCAGCGTGCACGTTCTGGAATATTAATAGGGGGGGTCGTTGTATAATGTAAAATATTAATTCATGGGCAAGTCAATTTGCATTCATATGAAGGCTGTGGCATAAAATCAGGATACTTACAGGTCAGAATTTCCATGCAGTTAAGTTTCCTTTTCTTTCATATGGAAGGATAGCTGAGCCTAGAATTGTATAGTGAACACTATTAATGAATGCTTTAGCATGCTGTGGATAGATCATTACAAAGTGATAAAAGACATGTAGAGATTTGGGAAAAAGACAGACAAGGAGATCTGTGTAGACTAAACTAAATCTAGCAGCTTGACACAGGGAGAATAAAGAACATGGGAGGGTAAACAAAGTGGTTAATTAATTCCCTTGCAGAAGGATAATGATATCCAGGATGTGGAATCCTACACCAAGGATTGCATGGACCGTGCTATCCCAAATAAAACCAAGACTCCTTCCTCAAGCAAGAAGAGACCAGTCTGGTGGACCCTGGCCATAAGCAAACTTTACAATAAAAGGAGGAGACTTATACAAAAAAAGGCCAAATCTCAAGTAGAAAAATCATCCCTGATCAGCACTAGTAAGAAATTGAGGGCCCTCATCAAGTCAACTAAAGCTAATTTTGAAAAGAAAGTTGCCAAGGATGCCAAGGATAACCATAAGGCCTTCTATGGCAACATCAAAAACCTAAGTGGCAATGCTCAGGTCTGTTCTGAGCTAGTACAAAATGGAACAAAATACACTGACCCTTCTGACATTGCCAACATCTTGGCTGACAGGTTCAGTGCAAATCCCCCCCCCCCCTGCCCACTCACCACCTACAGGGCCTATTACCATTCCAGGGGATTGTGTAAGTCCAACTATTACTGATACGTTGGTTAACAAGGCTCTATCTAAAGCTAAAAACACTGCCTCCATGGGACTAGATGGTGTCCCAGGCTGTGTCATACTTGAGCTCCAAAAGGAATTAACCCCGCATCTTAATACCCTGTTCAGTCTCAGCCTCTCCACAGGATATGTGCCCATGGAATGGCGCACGGCAACGGTGGTCCCAGTACACAAGGGTGGGGCCACAACTGACACTGGGAATTACCGACCAATAAGCCTGACCAGTCTGATCTGTAAGGCTATGGAGCGAATAATTATGGAACTCATAAATCGAGAGATTGGGAACCTCCAGTCGCTGGACCCCACATAGTTCGGCTTCGTCAAGGGCAGATCATGCCTCCTGAACCTGGTGGATTTCTTTGAGACAGGTACTCAGGCTATAGATAAGGGAAAGGAGGTACACACGGCTTACCTTGACCTTCCTAAAGCATTTGACACCATTCCCCATTCAGGTATTATTGATAAGCTCACCAGCCTGGGCATAAACCCTTACATCACAAGATGGATCGCAAACTGGCTCTCAGACAGATCCCATAAAGTAAGAGTAGCAGGATCTATGTCCGAATCCAGACCAGTAATGAGTGGTGTGCTCCAGGGCTCTGTCCTGGGGCCTCTCCTGTTTGGCATATACTTCTCAGAAGTACAGGCAAGCATGGAAGGGCTGTGGCTGACTAAATTTACAGACGACTGCAAACTGGGTGCTATAATAGAGTCTCCAGCCGACATGGAGATCCTCTAGAAGGGCCTAAATGAGACTGATGCATGGTGTCAAAGCCATGGTCTCAAGCTAAATGCAAAAAAATGTGTAGTAATCCCCTTTGAAAAAAACAGAGTACCCGCAAACTACAACATAGGAGGTAATCCCCTGAAATCTGAAGAAGAAATAAGGGATCTAGGGACCCAAGTAGATAGTCAGCTTTCCTTTAATAACCATGTTGCCAAAGTGGTTAGAAAATCCTTCTATGTGACTCATCTGATCACAAAAGGGTTCGCATCAAGATCTAAGGATGTAATGGTGCCCCTCTACTCTTCCCTCATCAGACCCATTATTGAGTACAATGCACCAATTGGAATGTACCTGGCTAGACATCTCCAGCAGCTGGAGAGACCACAGAGGTACCTAACCAAGAAGATTACTGGCCTCAAACAGTTGCCCTATGCAGCACGATTGAAAAAGCTAAGACTGTTCTCTGTTGCATACCGCTTTCTCAGAGGCAATCTCTGTCTAATGTACAGAGCCATGTCCAACCCAGAATTGTTGAACATGCTCCATCTTAGCAAAACCAAATCTACTCGAGCTACATGCTCTAGGGATATAAACCTCAACACAACAACGAATAGAACATGCTGGAGGGATAGATTCCCTTCACAGAGACTTCCCTTACAATGGAACAGGGTCCCGATCTACATAAGACAGAGCCCCTCATGATCACTCTTCAAGAGGAACCTTGATGAGTGGATGGATAACAGAAAGTTCACACCGGGGATCACACCAACTGCACTACTAGATAGGGGCCAAGGGTACTAGCTGCTAGTACAAGGGTCTAGGGAACTACTAAAGGGGCAACAACATGGCTGGGCTAATATATGCCTTTGTGCAGATAGCCCAGTACCAACCTATGAACCTATGATCTCAGGGGAGGAAGGCTTGACTGCTGGAAGCAAAAACAGATGGAAGGGAAAATTAGAGAGTGAGTTTGGAAGGATCCTAAGAATGATGGACTGAGGGAATGCAAAAAAGATTTACCCATGGAAATTCAGAGAGACAAATGGAAATAGAAAAGGGGACAATGTATGGAGATGTAATACATCACACAAGTAGCATGTTAAAGGGATCAGTTAGGAAAGAAATGGGAAAGACAACTGAGATGTAGAGGAATCCAAGAGAACATGAGGAAATGGTAGCAGTAAGTAAGCATTTGAGAAGATCAGTCCTATGTGAAACTAGCTAAAAGTAATAACTTAGAGACAGATCTGTACTCTTTGTTTTTGTGTAGGGAGCAAAATAAATATTGGAGATGTGGAAACTTAAGGTGGGACAACTAGCTTATGTTCTGGAGATGCAGTCAGGCAAAAAGTATACAGATAGAACTGATGGAGAAATGGGGCAGAATTTCCAGAATAAGAATCAGGAGTAAGTAGAATTTTTTTTTTATTTTTAACAGCAGGAGATATGGAGTGGCCGGGCAGAAAGAAGGGGGCAAAGGCAGCAAGAGCAGGTCTGATAATGTGAGATCAAAAGGTGTGGGGTATTAGAAAGAACTGTGTGGAAATTAGGGGATATCATGAAAACACATATGGAACAGATGATATAAGACAGGAGAGAAAAAAGAGAAGGAGATGAAAGGTTGCAACAGTTTATTGTACTCCTTTGAAGAGGAAGAATTACCATTCTTAACATCCTAAGTTTGGCAGTAAAATACCTTTTTCACCCTTCTACATAATCTACCCACTGGTTACCCTACTTGTTCTCAATTGGCCAATTTAGTCCTGCTTAACAGGAAGACAGCCGGTTGACTTGTTCTATGGAAAGGTCAAAAGTTCTACAGCCCTCATGCACCCATCCAACCAGTTGTGTGGTGAGAGTCAGAGTTTAGTAGGCAATGGACTGATCCATAGTGATAAGGTAAAGAGCCTAACTCCCCCTACCATGGTTAGTAGGCAATGGACTGACCCATAGTGATAAGGTAAAGGGATTAACTCCCCGTACCATGGTTAGTAGGCAATGGACTGATCCATAGTGATAAGGTAAAGTGCCTAACTCCCCCTACCATGGTTATGACTTTTGCCGTTATCTGCTAGACAGGAGTTATGTATAAATGCTACCACCCATGCTACTCCCAGTCAGAGCAACTCCTGTTAATGGAGGGACAGTCATTCAGTCCTGCAACAGAACCAAATTTACCCCACCTCCAAAGGGTAGGCACACTCATCCTGTTCATCCCAACTTGAATATATGACTGAGCTTCTAAATTATGTTGAGTCAGTTGGTTGGAGCTAAGAAAATATTGTGTTTTAAAATAAAATGTAGCAGCAAAAGTTTTACATAGAGAGGGCAGGGGAACAAACTGTCATTTCTTTAATATTGTTTATCATTAAATGCAATGCAGAAATTGCACTGAAGACAACACATGTATACAATTCTATATAAAGAGTGAAATAAATACAAATTATTAGTTCAAAAAGCCGCCACTTCTGATGTCCCTGCAGACTGTGGAGGTCCTGCTGGAGACCAGCCCCACCATGTAAAACCTTGGAGGGATCCCTTTTAGAGCCACAAGCAATTGGCTGAGTTGCTGCTTCACTTTATTGGGATTAACTGACAGACTTAATCAGAACTGGATAAAAAAGCTAGGAAATCACTCCACTGGCCACCCACAAGTAAAATATAAAAGGTCCGTTTTATTAAGTGCTTTTTGTCTCTCCTTATAGGGAGACTTCTTCAGATAACAGACATGTACAAGTGCAAAGTTTAAATAAAAGAGCCATCAGTCATGTGACACTTACACATCTCCATTTAAAAACACCCTTCCCTATAACATCCAGATATTGTTAACAGTGACATTTATTTCAATAATTTACGAATAATACCTTAAATATACTCTTAGTAAAATATTTAACTTAAAATTCATAATCAAAATTCTTACTATTGCATGTATATTTTTATTATTTTTTGTTTTTTATTTTTAATGACTTCATTCTAATAAAAATTTGAATATTGAGAAAATGTATCCTATACAATTAAGTTGCACTTCTACATGTCTGTTATCTGAAGAAGTCTCCCTATAAGGAGAGACGAAAAGCGCTTAATAAAACGGACATTTGGTATTTTACTTGTGGGTGACCAGTGGAGTGATTTCCTAGCTTCTTTATCCAATTTGTGTCTTTTTGGCTTTTTTAATCAGAACTGGACCAGACTCAGCACTGAATCTTTCCAGATCACACTGATAAATGCAGATAATGGCCTACTCTCATTCCTGTCTCTGGCTCAGGACAGTTTTCATGCCCAATTTACCATTTTGAGTAAAACACCAGACACACCGACCTTTCTAACAGCTTATTAAAACTTAGATAAACTGCATTCTTTGGAGTCCATTTGTTCATGTTTTAAATGCCCTGAAGAAAATCAAATAATTTCTACTATGATATCTAGCTAGCAATTTGCTCCATCACCATTTACCAGAGGCAGCTAAGTGAAAGAAATATCATAGAAAACTTTTAAAACACTTTATGCCTGTGTATAGCACTATCTGCTGGGAAAATATTATCAAATCAGGTTTAAAACGTGTTTGAATTGAGGTTTCACCTAAAAAGTGCACAGTATAGCAGACATTTTGGAAATTAAATATATCAAAACATGATTAGATGTTAAAGGTGCTGTATAATAGCAGGTGCATCAGGCCAGCTATGCATGCAAACAGTGAAGTTTGTATCAAAGGTACATAACAGAGGCGCTGCTTTTCATAACTGACTGACAGGAAAGGACCAGCTATCGCTGCAGTAAAGACATCCCGCTTTCATCTGAGGAAGTTCACCATGTTTACACACTTGATACCGCCTGTTCACATCCCTGGCTTAGTGTCCTCTCCCCTCAGCTACTGCGACGACCTTTACCTCAGTCTTCCTGAACACTGAGGTCGATCAGGTACAATCTGATACAAAGCTCACAGCACTGTGAGTTACTGCTATTCATCAGTATCAGGGGCTCACTCCTATTCTGCTCAGATTGCACAAGCTCCCTCTGAGTTCATAGACTACACAAAATCCTGGTGTTGGTTTTATTTATACATGTTCTGGATCCTTCTTACCTGAAGGAATGAATTGGTTCTTATTGCCCACCACTGCCATTGGGTGCTACTTCTGTCAGCTGTATCTGGGCATGACTTGAATCATTTGTTGTACAATCTTTTGTATCTCAGGCCCTGTGCCTCTGTGACTTACTACCTCAGTGACTTAGGGCATCTTCCACAATGGCTTGCTTTAAACATTCCCTAAAAGCATATTTGTTTGACTTAGCTTTCACTGAGAACCCCTTTGAAAATATTTGTTTTTGTCCTGTACTATATTTGTTTGTAATTTTATTCATCTGATTTATTTTTTTGCATATTTTATCATTATAGCTTGGCAAATCATACTCAGTTAATAAACATTTTAATAAATATTAATTTAGATTTTGAATTTAAAGTGAGTTGTGGGTGTGTTTTTCAGGCTGATGCATTCAATGAAGCAGAGCATGTACCTGCAGAGTTACGTCAATCCTTGGGAGCCCCAGTTGTTCCTAGTCACCTAAAAAGAGTAGTTGGGATAGGCAGTGTGGACAAAGCACATCAGTGCAATACTCCAGGTAATGTACGGCTAGAGGGTCCACTTCACACGGCTGAAACTAAAAATGCTGAATTTTATTTGACTGAAACCACAATACCTAATTTTCAAAATGCTGAAAACTCATTGGACAGAATCTCATTATACTGAAAGCTTACAATCCTGAATTTCAAAATACTGAATTTTAAGCTAGAGATGTGATGTGTATTTCTCTTCACCTGTGACTTGCTTGTGATAAAAACACATTACTGTAACTTAACATGCCAACTGTCTGAATACTGATAGTTGTATAGAAAGTAGTGTTGTAGTGTTTCTAAATGTGGGTATGTCTCTACATTTTTATGGGAAGTATCTAAAGTAATATGGTGGGTGTTTCGTGTGCTCCTGGCAGTAGTGTCAGAGTGCACAGTACTGTAAGGTAAGTAAAAGGTATATGTCCTTTCCCCACTGTAATGCAATCCTGGAGTTGGTGTGTGTATGTGTAGATATATATATATATATATATATATATATATATATATATATATATATATATATATATATATGTAGAGAGAGAGAGAGAGAGTTGGGGGGTGTGGGGGGCTATAAATTGGTTTTATATCATCCAGTTTCTATTAAGAGGGTTAGTAAGTAGTTTTTAAGTTTTGGAAAGAGTTAGTCATTGGTGTTGTAAGTGTGCATGTCTATGGCTTAAAATTCAGTATTTTGAAATTCAGGATTGTAAGCTTTCATTATAATGAGACTCAGTCCAATGAGTTTTCATTATTTTGAAAATTAAATGTTGTGCTCTCAGTCAAATGAAATTCAGTATTTTGAGTTTCAGTCATGTGAACTGGTTCGAAGGCTTGATGGATTAGAGTCATCACTTATGAAATTCATAGTTGACAAGGAAATTAGCAGTGGAGTAGTGCTGGTGTCGTAGTAGGGGAAACTGAAATATAAATATGCGGGCGTGCATGCATGCATGCATGTGGTGTGTGTGTGTGTGTGTGTGTGTGTGTGTGTGTGTGTGTGTGTGTGTGTGTGTGTGTGTGTGTGTGTGTGTGTGTGTGTGTGTGTGTGTGTGTGTGTGTGTGTGTGTGTGTGTGTGTGTGTGTGTGTGTGTGTGTGTGTGCGCACATTTATACATAACCAAATGCGCACAAATGTGGTAATGTGGCAGTGATGTGTGTGATGCCCGTGCACTAGTCAAATAATCAAGGAGCCTCAATCCTCATCACTAGCACCAGTGAGGATGTGCACACTGGGACAATGATAGTACACATACAGTAAAGTACAATTTCCCTTAAGAGCACACAGAGGTCACAGTCAGTCTGGGGCTGGTTTCTCCCTCTTTCTCCAGATCCCCAATAAGACTCCCCACTAGCACAGCTATAGCTTTATGATCTCAGCTGAGCGGTCAAGCCAAAACCTCCCGCACCCTCTCTGTCCAACCAGTGCTTCATGTCCCTGCCCAAGTAGCTAACACATACACTTTGAGATTTGATTTTTATACAAACACACGCACACACACACACAAACACACACACACACACACACACACACACACACACACACACACACACACACACACACACACACACACACACGCACACCCTCTTGGGAAAGGCTGGCACAGGTTTACTAGCTATGCCCCCTTCTACCCAGACTAAAAGGTAGTTATCACTGCCACGAACCAGCTCTTTATCAGCTACTATAAGGCCCTTACCAAGGGCGACCAATCGTACTGTGTAATGTTACTACTATCCAAATGGTAAGTGTGACCAAGGCCAAGGCTGTTTAGTAGTGGCCTGTACAGCGTCACCAAATACATATGCAAATACTCATTTGCTTAAATATTGCTAAACAAACCAGCCACAATTAAAAGGTTTAAATAAATTTAATAATAAATAATAAAATAAGAAGACAATACTCAATAACTCAACACAGTAACTACAGAGTTCAGAATCACAGGAAATATTTTAAAACACATTGCAGGACAGTTTCAAATAAATACAGAAAACATCTAAACTAACCTTCACTATATTCCTATCTATATCTAAAAAAATCACTTTTTCTCCTAGTTACTTACTATTAGCAAGACACAGGCAGAAATGCTGATGACTGGGATGTTTCTAGGTCCAAAGACAAATACAAAATGCACCCTCTTCCTCTCTGAGAGAGTTCTTAAATTAATATCAAAAGATTACTGCTGGGTCAGCTGGATAACATCACTCTTTGTCACCTGCCTTCAGTTACCAGGCTAACAGAAACCAACATCTATGTATCAAAAATACTTATCTCTCAGATGTGCAGCTGCTAGGAAGTGACAGAACAATAAAAAAACACTTTACATTTGAAACCAAGTAATTATTTCTGTTTCAAGACAATAGGAAAACCCCTAGCTCTAGACATTCCCCTGGATTCTGCAAGCCTTGCATGGCATGCAGGTTTAGTGCTGGAGCTTTAGCAGGCAATATGTCTGCCATGCGATCCAGGAATAGCCTGCAGGGGCGTGCACAAGCGTTCCTGCACTAGTCCTGCATGGACTAAGCCTCTGTATGCAAATCACTCAATTTGCAGGAGAAATCTATGCAAATGAGGTGAATTTTTGATCCAGGAAGCTTGAAACTGGCCGTGCATGACTAGTGTAATCTGCAGAAATGTACTTGGTTAATAACCGAGTACATTTCTGCAAAATCCAAAATGGAGCCATGACAGCTCCAAATAAAGGCTGCATATCAGTCAGGAAGTATGCCAATGACCAAATATAAGGCCATTGGCATTGCAATCAGCCTAAAAAAAAAAAAAAAAAAATCAACATTTATTTTTTTAAGCCAATCTCGGCTGTTTAAGCATGGGGCAGTGGCGTGCAAATGGAATGGGGAGGGGGGAATAAGAAAATAAACCTAAAATAAGCATTCTAACTAAAATCACTATTCTGCCATGAAAGTCAATGGCAGGCAGAAGACAACATGGCCAGTGAGTAGTGGTTGCTAAGGGGGAGGCTCAGTGTGAGACATGTAACTATGCATTAGCAGGCAGTCCTATGCAAATGAGGGGAATGATAGTGAATCCCAGTTTTCCCCAGCATGCTAGTCAGGTCCCGACAGTGTAAGAGTAGGAATAGCTTGTTGCAAGCCTAGGAGTTAGCTGACATCATAGGGGTGTGTGTCAGGTATACTGTAAGTGGATTGGAGCCCTGTGGCTCAGGTTTGATCCAAGCTAAGCACAGCTCAGCAAGGGGATGTGTCTGAATCAGCCTAGCACTTTTGCATTGCCTAAGCAGGCTTTAAAGGAAAAAAAAAGTTAAACCAGGAAATAGCAGCACTGTGCACATTTGAGCACTCTGTTTGTGCAGCACATCACCGGGCTTAAACAGGAAGGCAATGGGAAGGGAAAACAGCAGTAGGAAGGTAATCAAGGAAAACTAGCATAGCTGGAAGGTGAAATGTATCAGAATCAGCCAATTACACAGGCAGCAGCCCAGCCCAGCCGAGAACACTACTATAAACTATGCAAACACCTTCCCCTCTGTTTTTTCTCATACTCTACACCACCGGTGTATACAAGCGAGGAACTTTTAACAAACAAAACTACAAAATGATAGGGGCTGCAGCAGGCAACATAGAACAACATGTGCAAGAGGCTGAGGGTGGTGAAGATATGAATGCTGCCAATCAACCCACAGTGAGGAGATGGAGAAGAGTGTACAGACCCAGGGTAACTTACCAGTGGCTACATGAGCTGGAGATAGTGGAGTACTATAGGGTGGACATAGACCTCCTACAGCAAATTGTTGAGCTGTGCCGGCCACGTCTGACACACCGAACTGACCGAGGGGAACCCATCCAGTGGATACCAAGGTATGTGTAGGCCTAGGAATACTAGCCACAGGTACCTCCCAAAGCTCAACTGGGGATATCATGGGGAACTCACAGGCATCAGCATCCAGAGTATTCCACCAGTTCATGGATGCCATGTCAGCACATGCCAGTGAGCACGCAGTTTTCCTCAACACCCATGAGGTGTTGGCCAGCAATATGCGTCTCTTCCACCAAATAGCAGAATACCCTGAGATAGTGGGTGCTATAGACTGCATGCACATATGCATCAAAGCACCACCTGGTGATCAGGGTAGGGCCTACATCAACCGTAGGACATCCCCTATGGTTACCTAGTGCAGGATGCTGGTTACACACTGGAGCCATTGCTGATGACACCCATCAGAAATGCACACATGCCTGAACAAGAACACCATAATGAGGTGCACACAGACCAGACTTATAATAGAGCATGTGTTTGGAATGCTCAAGTCATGGTTCTGGTGTCTGGGCACATCCAGTGGACCCTTGCAGTACTCACCAGCTACATGTACTCAAATTGTTATGGTATGTGCCATGCTACACAATATGATCCTGTGGAAACAGCTGCAGCAGGAACAGCATGGGGCAGGGCCACACAGCCCCCCACCAATACCAAGGCCTGCACAGGCACAGAGTGGCTCAGAGGAGGAACAACCTGAGCCTTCCGCAGTAGGCAGATGGAAGCATGCTCAATATGCATGCAGTGCAGGTGTCCCATGCAGGTGTGTCCCTAGCTGTAGGTTGCACCCTGCCAGCATCCACACCACCTGATCAAGACTGATACAAGGTATTGGCATGAACAACTATCACACCTACCCTGTCACCCCAGGGGAATATACTGTATGGTGATCTGGGACAGTAGGACTGACAGAATGCAATGATCTGCCACATCTGGACTGCAACAACACCTAATGCCCCACAGGCACCTGCCAAAGGCCGATGTCTCACATGTACTGCTAATGCATGTTATGTCATGGACACCCAAATAACAACATAACACACTCCACATAAGCCATATACAAGGCCATGTGGACAAACCACAGTAACATGCCCACCATGTCCCACTGCATGAAGTGTTGACCAACATTAACACACACCTGTGATGTGGTGATACCCTTAGGGAAAGTATCAGAGAATGTATGCATAGTGTATGGAAGAGGTTAGAATATCAGAGGGGGGTGTGGTAGCATGGGCAGCATGGAATGTGCAGGGTCCGACACCAAGCTGTGTGCACACACTATCCCTGGCTGCAAACACATAAATGGGTGGCTACACACTTGCCCGTACACCACAATAGGATAAATGCCCTGACCCATGGCCCCTGTCTCTGGCTAACCTGTGCAAGACTGTAGAGCTGTGAGGTATTGCCACAGCAAGATAAGGCCATACTGCCATGTTGATGGGCAGACAAGTATGGGATCCTCTGCGAGCACTGTACCAAGGTGCTGAACTGGATACACAAACCCAGGGCCAAGTGTCTGCAGCTCCCCCTAGAATGGCATAACTTACCGTGAAGATATAGGTGTCTGCCCACAATACCAGACACAGCTTCAGTCACCCTTGTCCCCCAAGTCATCACTGTGAGCAAGAATGTCCACCTGACAGTACATGAGGACAGAAAAATCACTGTGTATAACAGTACACATCTGAATATCTCTGCTAACAGCAATACCATGCAGCTGAAGGAGCACAGACACAATCACCTACAGTACACACTATCCCCTGCACAATTTGTCTCCGTATTGCCAAATGATCAATGGATACCCTGCAGAAACAGTATGCTACCTGTTGGTGTACAACACAAATGTCTGCACTGCAGTAAAAACTACCTGGAATTGATCCATGCATTCATGACAGAAGGGCATACTGGGCATGCTCACACACTTAAACAAATGAAGGCCATGTCTGCAAACAACAGTCGACCAGACATATCTGGCGGTTACAGATGTTAGTGCAGGCACTCCTTAGTATACAGCACTCATGCTTTGCACACACACTGGATAGAAATACAGGCATATATCCAAGGACAACACACTATAATAAGCCAAAAGTAGATATACACAGATGTGTGGAAGAAAGTGACTGTCACAAGGGGCCATACATTATGAGGCCTGTCCTACCCAGCACACAGCCAAATGGCTCCAACCACATGAGGTTCAGATGTCACTCACTGTAGACCTGAACCACTGGTATCTGCCAGCATTATGGACTATGTGGTGCAAGTGCTAGCTGTGCATCATGACTGTACAGGGAAGTAGTCATCTAGCAGCTGTATACATGTACCTATGGAATATAACCCTGCATGTGCCCACATGTGGTGTGTCAACCTCTAGATGAATGGGTTATGGCCCATGCACACACACTGCCTTCCCCGTAGCTGTACTATGACAAGCCTGTTGAGGTCATCCACTTTGAAATACACCCTTGTGAAAGGTGTAGGCCAGTAATCTCTGTGGCATTTCCTATAACCGCATACTGCTGTAGTGTGATAAACTAGTTAGGTAGGAGTTCTAATCCCAGACATGGCAACTGTGTGTGTGTGTGTGTGTGTGTGTGAGTGTGTGTGTGTGTGTGTGTGTGTGTGTGTGTGTATGTGTGAGTGTGTGTCTGTCTGTCTGTGTAGAGAACAATGCTTTTCAGACTAGTCACACTCACTCCAAGTCAAATGCCCTACTTTGTCAAGGCTGCTGATGTCATACACTGTAAAATACACCTGTTGGAAAGCTGTAGCCCAGTAATCTCTGTGGTGTGTCCTATAACTGCATACTACTGTAGTGTAATAAACTCATTAGGTAGGTGTTCTAATCCCAGACATGGCAACTGTGTGTGTGTGTGTGTGTGTGTGTGTGTGTGTGTGTGTGTGTGTGTGTGTCACCATCTGTGTAGAGAGCAATGCTTTTTAGGCTAGTCACACTCACTACAATTCAATTGCCCTACTTTGTCGAGGCTGCTGATGTCATACACTGTGAAATACACCTTTCAGAAAGGTGTAGCCCAGTAATCTCCGTGGCACATCCTATAAGTGTGTACTTCTGTAGTGTGATGAACTAGTCAGGTAGGAGTTCTAAACTCAAACATGTCAACTCTGTGTGTGTGTGTGTGTGTGTGTGTGTGTGTGTGTGTGTGTGTGTGTGTGTGTGTGTGTGTGTGTGTGTTACCATCTGTGTAGAGAGCAATGCTTTTTAGGCTAGTCACACTCACTACAATTCAACTGCCCTTCTTTGTCAAGGCTGCTGATGTCATACACTGTGAAATACACCTTTTGGAAAAGCATAGCCCAGTAATGTCCGTGGTGCATCCTATAACTGTGAACTGCTGTAGTGTTATGAACTAGTTAGGTAGGAGTTTTAATTCCAGACATGGCAACTGTGTGTGGGTGTGTCTCTGTCTGTGTAGGGAGCAATGCATTTTAGCCTAGCCACACTCACTACAATTCAAATGCCCTACTTTGGCAATGCTGCTGTTGTCATTCATTGTGAAATACACCTTTGGGGAAGGAGTACTCCAGTAATTCTCATGGTATGTCCTATAACAGCTTCATGCTGTAGTGTGATATGGAACTCTGGTAGGGGTCTATTTCCACACATGTCGGTTGTGGATGTTTTGAGTGTGTTTCAATGTCTGTGTAGGGAGCAATGCATTTTAGTCTAGCCACACTCACTACAATTCAAATGCCCTACTTTGGCAATCCTGCTGATGTCATTCATTGTGAAATACACCTTTGGGGTAGGAGTACTACTAATCCCTGTGGTGTGTCCGCTAGCAGCTTCATGTTGTAGTGTGATATAGAACTCTGGTAGGGGTTCTATTCCCACACATAGCAGTTGTGGATGTTTTGTGTGTGTTTCAATGTCTGTGTAGGGAGCAATGCATTTTAGCCTAGCCACACTCACTACAATTCGAATGCCCTACTTTGGCAATCCTGCTGATGTCATTCATTGTGGAATACACCTTTGGGGAAGGAGTACTCCAGTAATCTCAGTGGCACATCCTATAACTGCATAGTGCTGTAGTGTAATAAACTAGTTAAGTAGGAGTTCTAATCCCAGACATGACAGGTGTGTCTGTGTTTGTAACTTGTATCCTGTATGGAGGTGGTTGGGAGTATGTAAAAACTGGGCTCAATGTAGAGTGGGTTTGGCAAATTTCTTATATGGTGGCCCTAGTATATATCACAATGTCCACCATACAGGGATAACAGATGTGAAATAGCCAAGAGGCTGGGATGCAAATCCATACTCCTACATGTGACATCAAGGCCAGGCAAACAAAGTTAGCAACACTAGTATTACCCAGAGAACATTCTCAACCCATATCTCATACACACACACAATTGCCTAGGCAAAAGCCTCTGTGTTGGAAGTACTCTGCATATTGCCCACTGATAGTAACTGTGGTGTAATTGCAGTGGGCTACAGAGGGCATGGCACCCTGTCCATCTGTCCAATAGTCACTTACATGCCGACAGTGCACCTTCTCCATGTTCCCCACTGGACACCTGCAACACCTGTGGTGCCATGAAATGTGACCCACAAAGGACATACCATGCCTTAAAACATGCCCTGTATGAACAGATGCCACTGACACCAGGGAATGCTGGTATAATGCTATCAATGTAGTTGCAGGGTAAACCTGCTGTCCATTATTAGTTCCCACCACATGAAGCTAGGACTGACACATCTGATGAAAATCTGTGTACACAACATGGGCCAGATACCCCAGGTACAGTTTCACATGTCACTGTACATGCATGTGGGAGGTGTGTATCCATGTCATGGACTAAGGAACACATGCATGGCAAGCAATGCACAACATTGGCCACACACAATAGTCACCCAGTTGACTGGATGGTGAATACAATACCCACCTGTGTGGGCAAATCCAGAAACTACACCCCTGAGCCACAATGCAGACCATTGTCATGTGTCCTGATGCCAAGGCATACCCATCACGTAGCCTTGTATAGCTGTCTGGCACAGTCGACTACTACCCACCCATGAAGTAATGTACCCATGCATGTCAGTACTGGCAATGTGTGTGTGTGTGTGTGTGTGTGTGTGTGTGTGTGTGTGTGTGTGGGTGTGTGTGTTGTATGATGCGTATGATCACATTCACATTTACTACAACCCCCACTGGTGTACTGAAGCATGCTGTCCAATGTCAGACACCTCCACATACCCTTTGCCCATCTAACCTCTATATGACCCCTGTGGTGCATGTGATGCCTGCACAGTAATGTGTTGTGGCAATCTCACTAGTGATGAGTTGTATTCCTGGCCCATGTGTGTCAATGTGTGTGCGTCCCTGTGAGAGTGTGGCTGTGTTGATACTGGCACCTGTTCATGCAGACAGGCATGTGTATTACACCTATCGTATAGCTACCATATCCCTGTTGCAGATGCCACTCACCATCACATATACATTTTGAGGGCTACTCAACATGTGACCTATGTGGCACATCCAATAACTGCATAGAAATGTGATAGCACTACATAGACATCAGGGGTTTGATACTCTGTGCTGGTAGGTGTGTGACACAAACATGCTTAAGTTTTACTCTTCCACCCCTCCCTGACTTTACTTTGCCTCTGTCTGCCTCTCTCACTCCCTCTCTAGTGGATGTGGAGACCTACACCTGCTTTACTTAGGCAGCAGCATGTGTATTTTAGTTGATGCTCATGATCAGCTGATGGCCTCTGCACAAATTGCAGCCCTCTTCTAGCTGATTGCATGTGGAACAGCTGTGGTAACATTCCCATTGCCAATTGTATGGAAACACACTCCACTAGCTAGGGAAATCATGTTGGTGTTGGGACTTTTCATTCACTGTGAGCAGGAACATGTTCTGTTGTTTGGCAAACAGCATCTCAGATGGATTGGGGATTTACCTCTAACAACATACACTGTGGAAACAGGGCAACACACAGAAGGGGGGTGTGCCTGACCTGACTACAGACTGTAAGTGCTGCTATACTGCATTTGGAGTAATGTTGGTTTAACAGGGTGTATGTGGATATGGCTGTCCTACATGTCTTAATAACTGCCATGTTAGTGCTATGTTTATGAGGGAACCCCATATGTAGGGTCATCTGCAGACTGGGCAGTGTGTGGTGCCATTTGTTTCATGTGTTGCCCAAAGAACACCTATCTGTAGACTGCAGAAGGTAGTGTGAGGATTGTAGTCTGTAGATGGTGACAGCCATGAGAGTTACTGACTTCATATCCCTCATAGGACATATGTTGTAACAAACCTAGTTACCACAGTAAATGTATGAGGTTATCACAGCAACATGTCAGTATTGGCCCTGTGTATATGCCTCCAGCCACAACTCTGTCAACCTTTGTACATATGTCATGCAGTAAGAGGTGCATATGTGCTGTGCACCATAAATAGTGACATCATAACCGATAAAAAGCCAGTGAGATATCAGACTGCTACATGTTATGTATAGTAGGCGTTATATCTGATGACATCACCAGGACATTCTGTGGTTGTGTGTACAGTACTGATGCCTGTGTACATAAGGTGAATGTCAACAGTGTGTGTATTGATAATATGTACTTTGGCCTGTGTACAGACTGTGGTAGATGTCATTGTTCTTGGGCCTGTTCTATCTGATGTTACATGCTGCTCCACTGTATGTTACCCTATTGGCTTACATGTTTGTAGGCCATACACACACATGTCCCACACCACAGACAGGCATCGGACCACACTGTGTAGCAGCCCAGTATATGTAGGGTTAGTGTGTGAGTGGCACATATGAGGATGGTATTGAACAAATAGTCCATTTACTGTAATATAATGTTAGCTTACCATACATGACTGTGGCTGTGTTTACATTGGCTGTGGTTATGCACTTTCACACTGATGTATTGTACTCTGTGCTGTGATGCCTGTAGAGCCTGATATATATGCAGGTACATGTGCATTCCTCCATAGGAAATGTAGGCCAGCAATGATCCAGTCTGCCTGTAGCCTGCACAATGCTTTTTCACATGCCTAGCAGCTTAGTGTACATACCCAGTGATATGTCATGTCCAGATACTTGCCAGATGTACTGCTGCTGGTAATTCCTTAACAGTCATGTATGTCATACACAGCAGTGTGATGCTGTACAGATGTATTTCAATATCTAGTGGGTAGTATGTGGCCATGGCACCTCTGTACCATTGGTTATTATGTGTCAGGACAGACAGGGGTGTGTGAATGCATAACCTATGAGGGCAAATGTATACCAGTCGTTACGTGTTATACCCATCTACATGGCTGTTAACATCCACATTGTCAGGCTTGGTACACATGTCTTGCACTAAGTGGTTCTGTGTGCACCTCTGGACTGTCCAGAGTGTGTCAGAATGTTCACATATATTAGCCAATATCTCTGCTGTAGTCCACAGGAGCATTACGTGCTAGCAGCAGTGTGGTACTGTACTATGATGTCCTTAGGATGACTGTCAGTAGCCAATGGTGCACATTTTATCCTGTGGCCCAACCTATCTTTACTATTGTACTATTTGAAGGGCTCGGCCTGGACAGCAACATTTTTAAACCTTTCTGGACTACTGTATTAGTATAACTGTTTCACAGTTGCATTACTCTGTTTATATGGATGTCAGTGTCTGAACAGCTATATGGCATGGCATGTACAACTGTAATAGTACGCAAATAAAGGTTTTCCATTTATGCAGACCTGTGTGTGGTGTTATATCCTATGACCTCTCTGTGGGTATATGTTGCAGGCAGCGATTGCCATTTGTATAGGTGGCTCATACAGTGTCCAGTTGTTAAGGTGTTAACTGTAGGCATAGTGACTGTTCCATATTGTGTGCACCTTCTGCATATGTATCTTACTATACATAGCTCTGCGTGTGTATGTGTATGTGTAGTCATATATATATATATATATATATATATATATATATATATATATATATATATATATATATATATATCTATATATGTATATATATATATATATATATATACACACATATGTATATCTGTATCTGCATATATGTGTCTGTGTATATTTATCCTAGGGATGTTGATAGCTTCCACATTGTAAATTACCTATGGGAGCCAGACTGTACTGCATGATATGTTACTGATACCAGCCTGACATCATACAGGTGGGTTGGAGTACTGTTAACATCTTTTGCCCATGTCGTGTCAGGTCCTGGTTATGGGATCTGCAACACTTGGTAGTGTATTGCAGGGTGGACGTGTTTGGCTGTGGGGGGGTATACCTAGTAGTACAAGACGTATATTGTTTGGGGCCTCTCAACCCCATTAATGGTGCATGTGGACATATATGTTTTTGTTATTTTCCCATTGTTATCTACAGATGTATGTCTGTATATACATATATAGCTATATATATCTGCTTACATAAATATAACTATGTCTGTATATACATACATAAGATATATATATATCTGCTTACATATATATAACTTGCTGTATATATTTAAACATATAGATGTAGACATATATATCTATAGATATAGACATTTGTATATATGTATGTATATATATGGTTCCCCTTCACAAGATTGAATGAATGGAAGCTCGAAACCCATAAGCTCGAGCCCAGAATCTCGAACATCCATTCACTCGAAATTGTGAATGGGAAGTTTAGAGCTTAAAAAAAAGAGTTGACTTACCGTTTTGCAAGGGGCAAGGTCCCTCTGCATCCTCGCAGCTAAATCTAAATGCTCCCTGACCGCACTATAACGGAGGATAGGGAAATCTTCCGGTTTGCGCTTATGCATATAGCGCAAACCGGAAGATTTCCCTGTCCCCTGCTGTAGTGCGATCTCGGAGTAGGAATATTTAAGTAGGGGAGATGTGGGGGTGCAGGGGAGCCCCCCTGCAAAAGTATTTGAAAGGTGCCTGTTTTTTTATTTTAGTTCCCCTTCCCATTTTTGAGGTTTTGTAAATTCGAGATTCTGGTTTCAGGCTTATGAATTTCGAGTTTACAGAACTTCAGGGTCATGTGAAGGGGAACCATATATATATATATATATATATATATATATATATATATATTTCTATATATGTATATATGTATATCTATAGCTACATATATAGATATGTTGTATCTGTTTAGATATTAATATATTTGCACACACACATACATCTACATGTTGCAATACATTCTCTGTACTGTTGAATGACTGGACTGGATGATATGTTTGTGAATACATCAGGGTTATGTATATCTGACATGGCTTAGTGGTAAATCACTTTGTCTATGGTGTGCAGGGTCCTGGGTTAAGGTCTTGCAGAGGCTGTTTATTTTGTTGCTGGGCAGAACAAGGGCCGTTGGATACAGAGTGATTAAGGCACTTTTGAGCAGTTGTAAGTGGGTTTGCGTGGGTTTGTGCGAAGGTAAGCACTGCTAACTTCTGGTTACAGTTTCTTATACTCGGTTAGCTTCTAAATAGCTTAACCTGTGTAGACAATGCTTACCCCCATGCAAACAAGGTTAAACCTGCTTACTGCTGCTTAAAAGCACTTTCTCTCACTTACCCCCATGCTAATTTCTTTAAAAGAAAAGAAAAAGGGTTGATAGGAAAGTGGTAAAAAAGGGGCACAAAGAGGGGTAAGACAGTAGGGAAAATAGCCAGGGATGTGCAGGAAGGGTGTAGGGAAGGTCCATAGCTGTCCATTTCTTCTATAGCAACAGCTGTGCATATACACTGAATTTGGAGGTAGATTTGGATACTGAAACCCCTGGGAGGGGGTGAGGACAACAATAATAAGTTGTGATGCCAATTAGATTGGATTACATGTGTCTAGTGGACATGTGAGTGAAATGGACAGCTATGTATGGGGCAAGATTTTTTTTGGGAACAGATTGCCCTTTTTTTTCAGGTGAGAATGGGATGTTGGGGAGCGGTAGTAGGTATATTTGGGGAGGTAGGTTGGGTAGGTTAACAGACAAGACAAACAAGATGCATACAGGGGTGATATATGACACATGTGGGGGTAAACTCCTTGATGGGGAGGGATGCTGGGAAATTGGAAGCCCATGAGCCCCCTAGTGGAAACAGTGGGGCTGAGGTCCCCACCCATGGACACTCACCACAGCACCTTCACTGCCCCGATGGTGGCTGTGCTGGGGGCTGAGTCACAGAGCCAGACTGATACTCTAGTTGTGACACATGGCCCTTGAGCTGGCATAGAAAATCACCAAGCTGCTGGTTGATCTATCTACGCACCACGATCCTGACCTGGCGATGGGTGACAGGTACCTGCCTGTGCTCACTCTCGTTGTGCAGAACCAACAGACAGGGAGGTCCCAGGTTGGGCCCCAGACATGCTGGTGCCCAGTGCCACAGCCAGCTTAGGTGGGACAGGTGGGTCCGCTGGGACCGGCCTTCCCAAATGTGCTATAGTGTTTAGATTTCATCATCATATGTGAGTTAGTAATAGTCAACACATTCCAGGGTTAGGTATTACAGCATGCATAGATATTCCCATTAACCCAGTCACCAGATATGGAACAGTTGCATAGCAAACAGAACACATGCATATATGGGACCACAGTGGTAATAAGAACAGCATGCAGCTACCTTGATGGCACCATGCCACCAATGTTGGAATAATTCAATATAGCCCATGCATGAGAACAATTAAAATATTTATCAAACAATTGGACATTATCAGAACATAGGTGTCATTACATACCAGTTGGTGTGGGTATGTTGATTATTGTTTGAGATATGGTGGTGGGGGAGAGAAAGATGTCAATTAACAACTAATATATTCCTGTAGTCCACATTACATTCCTAGTCGGTGCTGTTATCTGCACCTTACAAGTATTACCACACTACCCTATAGCCTTAGTTTGGACAGTGATATGGCTGTCGTCATCGTTACACATGAACTGGTTTTACCTGCAGTATACACCTCTTACCTGGTATACCTGTGGAGGGAATGTTTGTTAACACTGACTAACTGTTTGTACACATACACCCGGATTCTGGGTTGATGTTGTGCACATAGCTATTCAACTCTTTCAGCACAGACTCTGGTCATGTGTTGATCACATGCAGGTGTGCCGGGGCTCTAGAATATTGCCCTCTTCATCCTTTAGTGACCTGACACACACATATTCATGCTTTCCTACACAGTTATACTATGTAGCACATTGTGGGTAACAGTGATCAGTGGTACTTTATTATTCAGAGAAACTGCAACACTCACAATTCCCTACAATACCAGAGTGAACAGTACCAGTACAGGTTATAATGGTCTTTATTTCTCAGCACAGTGTTCGTATCCAGCGTACCTGTGGGAGCAATGTTTGTTAGCACTACCTGACTGTTGCCACACAAACTTCCAGATAACACATTAGTATTATGCACATACATCTCACTCTGTTACTGTATGCACTCAGGTCACATCTTGAGAACATGGGGGTGTAGATAGGACATACTTGGCACATTACTCTCCTAACATTTTCGGGGGTTGCTACAATGACAGGTTTGTTCTCATAGATGTTTGACAATCACTTGTATTCCCTCTTTGCTGGCTAAACATCTGGGATCATCACACAGACTTACCAGGGGGACAGGGGGACAGTCAGCAGATATGGGTCCATATATTGGGCATTCTGGCCTCATTTGTACAGTTGTGGGGTATGATTCTGTATGCAGCCTACATCCACTCCCAGGATTCAGACCATGGCTGTGTCTGCTACAACTTAAACACTGTCCATCACAGTTGTGTCTGCTATATAGATATTGCTGTATATCTCCTATCTGCTTTCCATCTTATTAATACCCTGTGCTTTTGCATTCTGACCTTGTATTACAACACTCTTATACAGATTTCCTAGACAGTTATATTTTGTAGGACAGTGAGGGTGACAGTGATGTGTAATACCTCATTATTCAGAGCAACTGCATCAGTCACAATGCCATACAATACCAATGTAAACAGTACCAGTACAGGGTATCATTCTTGTATTTCTGGGCACAGTGTTGGTATCTGGCAAACCTGTGGGAGAAATGTTTGTTAGCACTACCTGAATGTTCCCACACACAGTACCAGATTCCACATTACTGTTATGCACATACATGTCACTCTTTTACTGTACACACTCTGACCACAGCTTAACAACATGGGGGTGCAAATGAGACATAAGTGGCTTCTTACTCTCATAAGGTTTTGGGGAGTTGCTAGTGTGCCAGCTTTGTTCTCATAGATGTGTGTCAATCAGTTGTATTTTCTGTTTGCTGCCTATACGTCTGGGATCATCCCACTGATTTCCCAGGGGGACAGGATGACAGGCAACAGATATGGGCCACTTTACTGGGCATTCTGGACATATCTGTACAGTTGTGGGGTATGATTCTGTATGTAGACTACTACCACTGGCAGGATTCGAACCATGGCTATGTGTGCTAAAAAAAACAACAGTTCACATCTCAATTGCATGCGCTATTTAGGTTTTGTTGTCTGCAGTTTCCCTGTTTTCCATCTATGTGTCTCTCAGATGTACTAAATGGCCTCTGGGGATTACACCAGTCATATACAGGCATTCCTACACATTCAATTTATGGTGCATGGTGTGGGTAACAGTGTTTAATACAACAGTACTATTACATGATTGCAAATCTACATTACCATATGATACCAGAGTATACACATGCAGTCCAACAGTTAGACCTTTATTGTCAGGCTATTACGCTTTTATTTATATACAAACTATATGAGACTCTTCCTGCCATATTCTTCAGTGTATGCAGTACTTGCCTTGAACAATACAGGTTTTATACAGGCAATTGATTTACTACTACTTTTAGTTTTATTTCCTATGACAGTAAATGCATGAGTATTACTGACCTGCATCGTATCGCAACCTCGCCAGGTGACTGATGTGGGCCTCCTGGTTCACGGCCCACTCCATTGCAGCTGTGGGGGACATAAGAGGAATATTTAGCCATACCTATCTATGATATATATGAGCTGGTAATTATTACACACATAGTGGGGTGATATGTACACACAACTGGAACATCCCCTGCAGCTCTAGCCTCTTAGATCCACAGCTCCAAGCGGTCCCCCGTATGCCACTTCAGGTCGGCGTAGTGATGCCTGACCTGCTCACCAGTTTGGGGTATGCCAATGGCACTGGTGAGGCCACTGGCAAGACGGTCCCAGGCCTCCGTCTTATATTGGGAGCCCTGGTGCTGGCCCTGCAGCAGTTTCTGATCATGGTCTTTGACAAGGAGTTCTGCCATGACTCTGGACTCCTGGATGCACCAACGCTGCGCTCGAAAGCACACAACTTCTCCCTTTCCTGACATGGTGCTTGCAAGGGGAAGCTACTAACAGTTATGAGATATAGTCCCACCTCTTGGGTTAAGTAGGGCTGATTTCCCACACTTTTCTGTGACTGGCCAGTTTTGAAAAGGCTAGGCTATGGGCAAACTTGCTTACCTAGGGTGGCATTGTTTAAAGGAGTATACCTCTGGGCACACTGAGTTAGCTAGCCTACACATTGCTTGCACCTCCTAAGCTGGCCTGTGAAATGCTTAGCACTGCTTACATTAGACTTTGCATTATAATTCCTTTTTGGCATTGATTTATTATTCATTATTACACCTTATATGTATGCCTGGTATCCATGACTCATGTGTACGTACACTGTATGGGGTCCTTGTGTTTTATTGGGGACTTCAACACTCTATTACAATTACACCTGACATCTGGGCTTGCTGCTGTACTCCAGTTCACATATTTATGTTATGTAGTGGGTTAAGGCACATATCTCTGTATACTGATTCCTTTCACAGGTTCAGTTTGATTTTACTATGGTGAAGACTTGTTTGCTGATACCTCATTCCTCTGTACTTCTGTGATGGCTTGGTGGTTAACTACTGTGATTATGGTGTATAGGGTATGGGTTCAAGACCTGTGTGGCTGTTTATTTTGTTGATGGGCAGAACAAGGGCTGTTGGATACAGAGTAATTAAGGCACTTTTGAACATTTGTAAGCGGGTTTGTGCTGGTTTGCATGAGGGTAAGCAATGCTAACCGGTTACATATACTTACAGAGAGTTAGCTTCAGAACTGCTTAACCTGTGTGCGCATTGCTTACCCCCACACAAAAGGGCGTAAACCCACTTACTAGTGCTTAAATATGCTTACTACTGCTTATTGGTGCTTAAACCTGCTTACTAGTGCTTTATTCATTATGATACTGACACTTCATATGTGCATTTACTGCAGTACTCCAGTTCATAAATATATGTTATTTAGTGGGTTATGCAACATAAATATTAGTCATAACGTGGTTTGCCATGGAAAATGGAATGCCTGCTCATAAGGCGAATGCTCTGCCCACTGCACTATTGCTATGCTGCTTTATTCGCATATATCTTCCTTGTTATCCTCTTCAGCCATTTAAGCTGCATTAACTGTAGCTAAGTGATGGGCAGACCCGCGCACCTATGGTTAGCTTTCACCTGATTTAAAAAAAAAATACACAAATTTGTTCATTTTATGTCTGTATACTTTTGCTGTTGCACACGAGGGGACTGTTGGTGGGGATATGTGGACAACTATGAGCCATCTCGCTCATTTCTTACCCCTTTCTGCTGTTCTTCACTGCGGGGGCATGTATATTCTGAGAGCTCTGCTGTCAGACACACCTCCTGCACTCTTACATGCTCCATGTAAGATTAGGAGCTCAGGCAGCGCGCCTCATTACTATGCATGGCACGCTGCCGTCCTGCTGCTAAACGGCCGCCTCCATGCAGGACTAAGCTAGTCCTGCATGGAGAAATAGTAAATCCGGGGGATTGTGTCTGCTTGCTGCACTGAAACTAACTTTTTTATAGCACATCGTAAATCACTCAATTTCAACTTATTTTCTTAAAGTTTTGTAAGTTAACTCTGTATGTTCCAGCTTCTTCTATTAAAACATACATTTGCACAGGTATATAGTTTATACACGTTTCTGTTCTTTTCCAGTAGGGTACACTGTGGTTACATTCTTGAAGCTCAGTACATAACATACAGTTCAACCCACATTTCTGCACCAGTAGTTTAATATACACATGACCTATAGTTCTTTTACAATTGTAAGACAAGCATAGGAATCATATTAATATTTAGAAATGACATATGATTATTTATAAAATTCCAGATAGCTGGGCATGCAGTGTTACAACGTGAATGATTCTTACAATGACCAATAGTGTTCGATTGGACAGTCAAATGCAAGTAGTTTTTTTTAAATAAAACTTAGGGTAATGCTACTGTATTGGAGAGGTTAAATTACTGATTGTGGAATAAAAGTTTGAGAGGATGATGGGATTTGGGCTGTGACTGTTTTGTATACTTTTTGGATGCATTACTTCTTTCTGTTGTTTTTGTAAATAACAAAACTGATGCTATGCCACTAGTGTGCACAAAACCAAAATATATCTTCCTAGAATAAAAAAAAGTTATTAGTAAATAAAATAATAGCAATAACTTTTAAAACTGATATAAGCAACTGTCTTGACATATGGTTATATAAAATACTTGCTGTCTGTGAGTTGAGCAGTGCTAGATGGTTTAATATTGTAAAAGGAGGAATTTATAGAAATAGTTGGGCTGAAGCAATTATTGTGGGAAGTGAAAGTCATTATTACGCAAACATACCACGCTTAAAAGAATTTACTTTTTTATCTGGATGCCTTGAACTTTCTTTCAGTTTTATGGAACTACATTCTTAAAAACGCCTATATTCCACAGTGACTAATTTTTCTTATCCATCAAGAGACCATGTAAGCTAAGGCATTGGGTATAACTACATAACCAGTAACACTAGAAACCATTCTACAAATATACAATTTCATGTTTTAAGCATCCAGCTTCCATCTAATTAATGTGCTTATAGTTGAAATATAACACTCAAATAAGCAAATTCATTTATTACTTCCAAGTACATCAACAAAAGCAAAATTCATTTCAGAAGGCTAAAACAATGTAAAAATAGTTAAAGACATATTTAAGGTGAATAAAACTTTAGTATTGTAACATGCAATAACAACTACTGATGAAGAAAACACAGTGATCATGTGAGAAGACTCACAAGATTTTTGTCCTCCCCTTGAGGTGTTGAAAAGTGGAGTCTGAAGGTGTTGGGATTTGTTTCAAGTGCACCAAGTACCTTACAGTATCAGGAGCTATTATAGTTTGGGCTCCTAATACATGTGACCCCCTATCAATGGGCTTTAATATATTACATGCATTATACTTAGACATATCTCTATGGTTTCATTGTGATTTTCAGTTATTTTTAAGCCAAATATGTGCAAAAGTAGCTAGTCATTAGATACAGATGTCAGTGGTTTACTTTTCATTATAACCACATACCTTTTTGATCAGTGAAGGTAGATAGAAAAAGAAAAAACTTAAGTTGCTGCCGTAATGTTAATAACTTATCACCCCTAATTAAAGCAAGTGAAATCAGACAAGGCCATAACTACTTCAGTTTGAAAATCCTGCTGATTTTAACAAAACAATAATAAAGACACTTGTTTGGTATCTGGCAGATTAATCTCATCTCAAATACATTAGAATTAATATGAATCCATGGCAGCTACACTGCAGAGAGCAGAGGAGTTTTAGCCAGGATGCTCCAACTCTTCCATAGCCGCTTAATTTCATTGTGAATTCTTTAATATTTTGCTAGACACAGATATGCGGACTCCGCCCCCCCCCAAAAAAAGGGCAAGGGTTGTTAATTATGTGTGACCCAACCAGCACCCCCATTTACATGTGTGTGTGTGTGTGTGTGGGGGGGGGATGCGTGCCTGCACTATGCATGGAACAATGTCAAGAGCAGAATGTACCTCCATTCACATCCATTATAAACCATGTCACTGCCTCCTGACTTACATTTCACTCTAATGCTTGTTAGGCTGTGGTGGTGCAGTGGTAGCATTGTTGCCTTATAGTAAGAAATTAATTGGTTCGATTCTTGGCTGGAGTGCTTTCTGTGTTGTCTGCATGCCCTCCCTGCAGTCAAGTGAGCTTTAAAAGTCATGCAGGTAAGTGCATGTGTGTGCCTTCTGTGAAGTTTGGGCATCGGGCTGGCAACTCAACACTGTAAAAACACCACTGACAGTCACTCTTTGGGACCTGTGATCCGCTGTGACGACCCCCAACTGGGAAAAGCCGAATGACATTGTTTTGCTTGTTCTCTTTCTCTGCTTTTCTCACAGCTGGATGCCAAAAGATACAATGTTTCCAACTCCTTCCCTTGCAGCACATTTTACTTTTCAATTGCAGCATGTAAATGCATCACTTTTCCTAATTATAGAAGCATTTGCAAATTTAAGAGCAAAATGTTAAAAACATTTTTCACTTTGGAAGCTTGTACAGATTTCAATATCCATTAAAGGAAAAATCCACCTTAGAATTCAAAAAAGATATATTTTTCATTGTACCTTTGTTTTTGAGCTATTTTAATGCCTCTAAATCACTCCAAGTGCTTCTTTTAAAATTTTAATGTGTTTCCCCCCAAATGGCGGATAAGGGGGCCTGCCTTGGTAATGTGATCTTGTTTTCTTGCTTTCATTCTTTCTTCCCAGAATACATTTCAAGTCCTCTTTATATAAATCATGTTAGACATAAGGAAGTGGTGCTGTTTTCTCATGCCATTAAGATAGAATGGCAGGACAGTGAAGCACTGTAATCTAACACACCTTCGGTAACAGAGCTACGTCTACATTTCACTGACTGAGCCTCGTTTATGTGTTTCTCAGGCCTTGTTCTATGCTATAAATAGCTGTTAGCTATTTCCAGCAAAAGAGAGTAGGTAAATAACAGGTTTTTATAAACAGACCCCCGGATTCATGTAGCTCGGCGCAAGGCCGGTGTAAGGCCTGCGCCGGCCGTGCGGCGTATATATGGTGTAGTAGAGCCAGATGCATATTAATGAAGGTGCGCTGCCACCACATCCACATGCATAGGACACGTGCGCGAGTGCATGGGGTGTTACTAAGCTGCGCCCGGAGGCGTGTCAATGTCGGCTGTCGATGAGCAACCTAAACTGCTGAATATTATAGTCCGCCTGCAATAGTAATCGCACCTATCAGTGTCCGTGGATAATGAAACATATGCAAAGCATGCAAGACAGTTCCCGGCCACACAAAATGGAGAACCAAACAGAAATGCACGCAACGCAGTATGAGTTCCCGTCCATGGAACAAATGATATTTAAAATCGTGTGTCTGTAACGTACTGCACTGTAAGTAGGTATACCCAGTGGAAGTGAAGCGCATCATGTCATTGCGCCGCCAATACACACGTCTAGCCCCATGGGCAGGGTCACCAGCAGTCCCACAGTGGTAGTGATAGTACACAGCTGGGCAGTTGTGGCTATAAAACAACCGTAAAGAAACCTGACAGTCCAAAATGTATACCAAACACACACAAACATATGTATATTAAAATGTGCTATACACATGAACAGGAACGTAACCGGCACATACATATAGGATGCTATATGCGGAACCGGGATATCCAAAAGCAGAACCCATGCATGCAAATGCAATATGCAACAACCCCTGTATAGCACATAACCCGCACCCATGTCTGAATGTCCACCAAATCCAGCTACCAGCCTTGCGCATCCGTACGCCTACACATACCGAGTATTCCCCATATGTAGTAGGAAGTATCGTCCTAGGCAGTGTCAGGATTGCAAATATGTATCCCACGTTTGTAAACATCCCATCACAGTTACATAAATCCAAATGCCCGCGCGTTCAAGTTTCGGCCAAATGTGTGTACATCCCACATGGGATAAGTAACCTGTTGAAACCTCAGAGTTGTTTACACGCCACGTTGTCTAGTACTGTACACATCTGGACAAAACATGTATGTGTAGTCATGGTACTGTTCAGTTTCTAGACAGACATGCAAAGCATACTACGCAGGATGGAACAGCTGTCCACCATGCAGGTCTCCCCACTAGGGTTGCCACCTGTTCAGATGCCCAAGGTGGGACATCCGTTGTAGAAATGTGAGAATTTGCAGGATAAAACATACCCCCGGCCAGTGCAAAGGACAGAATTACACTTGTATGCCAAGATAAAAGCTTATTTCATAGCATTTGAATAGCTTATGCTATCCCAAATAATAGTTATGTGTTCCAGATACAAAATACCTGTATCATGCAACTAGTAAAGAAAATAAGAAATATACTGTTGTCTTAAAATCACAGGACATTTGCCACGTCTTAGGTTTCATCGCAGGACACAACTGTCCAAAGTGGGACTTCCCCTTGCAAAGAGGAACAGGTGGTAACCCTACTCCCCACTGAATTATCGACAGTATATATTCAACTCAATCACATACCGACACCACCTCTCAACCTATTACAGCAACAAAATCTGGACAAAGCCTAAAAGGATGGGTGGACAAATAGGGACAGATGTAATTACTGCTCTCACAAACTTCAAAAGTTCACAGAATAATACTATGTACATTAGCATGAAATGTTGTGGAGGATGTGGGGTAGTTCCCGAGTATTACAGAGGTCTGTACATTTATACTGTAACAAACCTTCACATATGTTGACTGTACTACTGCATACCTGTAGTTAATTCATAGTTAAGTCATGTGCAAATTAATAATCCTCGTATGAATGAATACAGGAAATAGTCAAATGTGAATGGGAACACCACTCACCGGGGATTATGTATTGTAACCACCCTCACCCATATTATGTATTGCCAACATTAAAAGCTGCTGACAGGTGCCCAAACACCTGTGTCTGTAAACACAGATAAAATGTTTAAAATGGACAAACACTGTCCATGTTCTTTGTCTGACATTTGAACACGGTCAGGGCAGTTCCGTTCTCCAGGCAGACAAGCCTAAACCCAGACCACCACATGAACACCCTGACAATTAAAGACCTGTATGTGTCAGGACTATAAGCCTTGGGGTTCTGAATAGCCCTGCAGTGATTAAATATGCATCTTGGGTCCAGAGCAGTAGGGAATAGGGAATGTGTAACATGTAGTACCGCATTTTTCCCAGCAGGAGAATGGATGCCTGTGTCATAAGTGAAGCGGTGAGGCATATGTTAATGTAGCTATGTACTATGGGTATGCATATAAATGAGTCAGAACACCAAAAGTATAGTGGTTACAGCATCCGGCCAACGTGAATGCAGTCCCGGTTCAACTACGACTACAGCACATATAATGTGAAAGTGTAATGAATGCGTCTGTGCTGTACAGACAGTTAAATATGTAAAGGTGAATGTGTGTTTCGCATACGTCTGTTAACCAGATTACAGATAATTTACTGGTACTGTCACAAGTAATAAAGCCCATGTAAGCACAAAGACAAAGTAAACATATGTAACCCACAATAAGGATATGCATGTGCACCTGCGCGTAACCCACAATAAGGAAATGCAAGTGCGGCTGTGCGTGTGTGATCTGCTCCCAGCCTAGTAAATGAATGCTGTTTCCCCCACGTTAGATATACATGTCTCAAACCTGTTAACCCCGTAAAGTATGAAACCGGACAAAGACATGCAAACTACTGGTACAAATAGGGACAAACCCCAGATATGTGCCAGAACAAACATAGAAAGTGGATAGAATAACGGGTGTGTCAGTAGCATGGATTCTCTGAAGGGTATGCAGTCGTAACCTGAACTGCGTGCCAGTATTTCCCACCATAAGTCTCAAATGAAATGCCACTACATTGCCAGATAGACACAGGTTTATGTAAAACACACCGAAAATAAAGAGGCAACCAGCTGTACACTCTGCGACAATCTGTACAGTGGAAAGGTATGGTATGGATATAGATATATGTGTATATACATAATCCACAGACGTAAACCAAAGCAAGTTATGAAATGAGGATTGTACATGTATATATGTATACACAACAGACATATGTCCCATAGATATGACATATGTACAGAAATAGGCCACGTTATAGCCAATATGGGTAACAGACATGCACGAAAGGTGAATAAACCGCTGCCTTCCAAACCATTGGCCAGAAAGTGACAGTCCAGCAAGTTCTACACTTTAAACATGCATATAGGTGTCCTTTGCAGGACCCAAAAATTGATCCATACGTAGTGTCAACCGACATTGATGCAAAATAAGTGACCTCAGCAAATACGATATAGCTGTACATGCAACAGTAACAGGTGCAAGGGTGATGACACGTGTCGATAGAATGTATGACGTACGAACTGATATCCGGAGAGTGGGGAGTGCATATAAGTGTCTCCACACTTCACTACCGCTCACATTAAACATGTGTAATGGGTACTGTAGAGGGTTGTCAGGTATGGGAATCATGGGTATGCAGAAATGGGCCTAGGTGTTGTTTGGCAGAGATGTCGTAGGCCCGCCCCGTGGGAGTGATGTGGGTATAGCACACACCTATATTATCAATAATGGGGCAAACCATCCACTGGATATTGCGTAAACCATTTTGGGAATATGTAGGGCCCTATATCAGTGTCATGTAGGCGATTATCATGGATGGACATGCGTACGACCAAGATGGTAACCATAACTGGCAAACTGTCAGAATAAGACAGCTACACTAAGGTATAGTACATGAAATACAAATAGGGACTATATTAGATATACCCCAGACAAAGTCAGAACGTTGTGAGAATACTGGCGTAGCCAGGAATACGAATGTTATGAGTGTTACTAATCATGTAATGGAAATGTCAGTCACTATTATCTAACCACACAGTTCGTAATGCCTTGCCAGCAATTTACCAGAAAGGCACATTACTATGACAAATGTAGCAAGGGCAAAGGTCAAACATCAGGGCATCTACCCATAATGTGTACAGGCTAAGGGTATGAAGGTAACCTGTCCAAAATACATGTACAGAACTAGTGATACTAGGTGGACAGGTGAGAAGAAAGACATCAGGACAAATGAGAAAACATGTATAAGTCATACGCATGTACTCCGACAAATGTAAATGACAACGTATGCCCTGTGAATGTCAATGTGGAAGGTTAATAGACACAAAAGTAATGTGTCCCTCAGGGTGTCATGCAGTGTCACCGTAACAATGTTCAGTCCCCCATACTCGTACGTGAGCTCTGCCACTGACGGAAAGCGCAAATACCGGCGCACACATACGGTACATGATAGCCTAATTAGTGTGGATAAGCAGCTGTTGGCCTGTGTGAGGAATACAACTCTCTGGGTGGGTGTGTCCTGCAATATAAATGTAATGGCGTTTGGCGTGTGATGCCGCCGTACAGTGTGTGTATTGGTGTCAGAAAGTTGATATCTTGTATCAGACACATACTCCGCAACTGTACAGATTTACGCAGAATGTGCAGAGTTCTGCCTCATATGTTTGGTGTGTTCCACATAACATCAGTACCATTCTGGCACATTCCTGATAACTGAAGTCATGAAATAATGACAAACGTGATTAAGACACCAAATCCGTCAGAAAAGCCATACTAATGCAAAACCTATTATTGTGTCAGCTATCTACGTTTGTAAGAGCAACATGTCAATACTGCCCCTATGTGTCCCACTATCAGATAAGGCCTTGTCCAGACGTTTGCTCTAGGAGGTGGAGTGGTATGATCAGAAACAGATACATGTATGAGGAAACAGCATTATTGACTGCAAGATAATGCAGAAGGTATGAAATGCGCTGCAGTAGGACGTTCAGTACTGTCCGCAGGTATGTGCTGACATGTCAAATGACACAGCAGTCTACTTGAAGTACCAATAGGGCTGTCACCTTTACAAATGATGATAGCGGGACATACCCACAGCCATGCACACAGCACAAATAGACATACACACAGCAAAACTAGGCCATGATACATGAAGCCTCCGGCGTGTACGAGTACAGTGAGAGTACAGCAAGGATAGATGTCTGCCAAGATATACAGCAAACGCCTGTAAGGGCGTGTAACACCGCCCGTAACACGGACGTTGCATGGACAATGTTGGGATTTGCAACCTACCCCATTGGTATGTGAAAGCTATGCAAATATGCGATACATGAAACAGTCAGCTGTCCATGCAAGAGCAGAGTTATGGGCAGAAAATAGATTTTATATATATATATATATATATATATATATATATATATGTATAGAGAGAGAGATACAGACATACCCACACAGACACACACACACATGTGGCAGGGCTGGTAATCGAACTTACACATTACTACCCTACCACACTACAGCATGACGCATTTACAGAACGTGCTACTGAGATTACTAAACACAGCAGACCCACAGGCATTCTACTAGGTGCGCGTCAACATCCGCAAAGACAAAGACGTCAGCAGGATATATCTGTGGTGCGAAGCGTCTAAAAGCATAACCTGAGTCCCCAGGCGGATGGGAGCATGCACACACACACACCCACTTGGCAGGCCTGGGAATTGAACTTACACCTAACTACCCTATCACACTACAGCATGATGCATTTACAGAACGCGCTACCGAGATTACTGAACACAGCACTCCCAGAGGCATACTTCTAGGTGGGTGACATCATCCGCAAAGGCAAAGACACTGATAGGGAATGTATGTGTTGTGAGGCATGTAAAAGCATTGCTGTGTCCCCAGACAGCTGGAAACACACACACACACACTTGGCAGGGCCGGGAGTTGAACATACACCCAACTACCTTATCACACTACAGCATTACGCATTTACAGAATGCGCTACCGAGATTACTGAACACAGCACTCCCAGAGGCATACTTCTAGGTGGGTGACATCATCCACAAAGGCAAAGACGGCGATAGGGAATGTATGTGTTGTGAGGCATGTAAAAGCATTACTGTGTCCCCAGGCAGCTGGAAATACACACACACACACACACACACACACACACACACACACACACACACACACACTTGGCAGGGCCGGGAGTTGAACATACACCTAACTACCTTATCACACTACAGAATTACTCATTTACAGAACGCGCTACTGAGATTACTGAACACAGCACTCCCAGAGGCATACTTCTAGGTGGGTGACATCATCCGCAAAGGCAAAGACGCCGATAGGGAATGTATGTGTTGTGAGCCATGTAAAAGCATTACTGTGTCCCCAGGCAGCTGGAAACACACACACACACACACACACACACACACACACACACACACACACACACACACACACACACTTGGCAGGGCCGGGAATTGAACATACACCTAACTACCTTATCACACTACAGCATTACACATTTACAGAACATGCTACTGAGATTACTGAACACAGCACACCCAGAGGCATACTTCTAGGTGGGTGACATCATCCGCAAAGGCAAAGATGCCGATAGGGAATGTTTAGAGAGTGAGCAGTCTGAAAGCATATTATTGTCCCAAGGTAGACATAGACATACACGGCAGTGCTGTCATCGGGCCAACTAAATATCTACGGAGCACTACAACACTAAATAGATACGGGATGCACCACAGACAGTACACCCTTCCAGACAACAACCAGTGTGTTCAAAGTAGGCATCCATCGTGACATTGAAAATGGACATCTGTTGTCTGGATGACCACCATGGCTATACAGGATGTCAATGGCCATACCCACATGCTTAGTATCACACGTCTGTTTGGAATGTACTGTGTGTCCATCTACACAACGGTGTACTGGGCATGCTCACACACTTAGCAGTTGCAAAGGGCCGTCTAGTATGCACACAGAGTCTAATCACGGAAGGGCGCAGTGTGGAATGTACTGTGTGTCCATCTACACAACAGCGTACTGGGCATGCTCACACACTTAGCAGTTGCAAAGGGCCGTCTAGCATGCACACAGAGTCTAATCATGGAAGGGCGCAGTGTGGAATGTACTGTGTGTCCATCTACACAACGGCATACTGGGCATGCTCACACACTTAGCTGTTGCAAAGGGCCGTCTTGCATGCAGATGGAGTGTAAACATGGAAGGTCTCAGATTGGACTGTACCGTGTGTCCATCTGCACAACTGTGTACATGGACTGTACTGTGTGTCCATCTACACAACAGCATACTGGGCATGCTCACACACTTAGCTGTTGCAAAGGCCTGTTGTGCATGCAGATGGAGTGTGTACACAGAAGGGCACAGTACAGAAGGGCACAGGAAGGTATAACTGTCCTCACGCACAGGGCGATCACACATGCAGCGACCTGTACACACACAGCTGCCATTACAGCTGTCACAGGTGCAGGTACTGTACAGAGGTGTTCACCAGCTGTGCAGAGTACACATGTACTAACAGGGATCCAACAGGTGTTATGCATTGCAATGATACCAGTGTACATGCACAGGTCGGCTCAAGACATACCACGGCCCTTACACAGCTGTGACACCTGACTGTTGCTGTACACCAATGAACACACGTCTGGATATGTCATACATGTGATTGTGTGGACGAGTGCATGGACTGCACACACAACACATACATACATAGCCTGTGATGTACCTTGTGCATAACAGTGGCCTAATCAATGCTACACACGCGAATGGAAGGTGGGCCCATGTCTGTTGAATGCCCACACTACAGGGGGTAGCAATGTTGACCTGGACACATACCCTTGTACTGGTTGCCTGTGACACCTGTGATATCATACCACAGTCCATGTGTTATGTATGTCAACACACATGTCCAACAATAGCAATGCATACAAACATGGCAACAGGAGACACATGAGACATCTGTACTGTGCATGCAGCAACCATGCATGTGCAGTGGCCGATGTCCGTACCATAGTTGCACCAACCTACGACATGCAGTCGCAATGCAGACCCATCATTGACACCTGTATACGGTGACATACAAACAGCACATATAGAGGGATGTGTGTACATAACGTGGTGTACCACCTGTGTAGATGTATGTGTGCAGGGGGTGGCTCACAGTTGTGTCACACACCATCCTATCATGCCATGTGCAAACAGTATGCTATGTCGCTGTTACATGACGGTGCTGACATAATGCATACACAGCGGTCAGGTGTTACCAACTATATGTCACATGGCACCTGTAACACCTACAACCTCCCGTGTGCATATAGCAGCACATTTGCCACATATAGCATTGGTACACATTATGCAATCAATACCGCTGCATGTCTATCAAATGTGTCATCATATGGCAGGTGTATACTTCCCAGTACTGCCATGTGTGTCTGAATGTGTGACCAGAGATGCCACATATCGCAGGGAATATGTCCCAGTTGTTACACATCCTTGTACACCGTTGTAGAGATCTGTACATACGTCAGTGTGGGAAGCATGACGTCAGCCGGTGTGGTGCATCACACGCGTCAGCTGTCCGTATACACATGTGTGGTCACCACAGTGTGTGTGTGTGTCTGTATGTATGTGTGGTGCTTGGTGTGAGGGTGTATGCTAATATACGGTGAGAAATGATCACTGACCCCACGTGGTGACTAACCCGTAATGGTGATGCATTGCACTACCCTGTTGATGCCATAGGTCCCAGCCATACTGGCTACCTGTGCATGTTCCTTCTCTGTGACACATTGTGTGGGTGCATAGTACTGTGAGGGTGATGACCACATAGGCAAGGGTCCCCACCTGCACACTATGGGGTGTGCGTTATAGTGGTGTACACCCCGTGAATGTGGCCATGTTCCCGTACTGTTACAGGGTCCTACTGCTGCACAGTGTGGCCTTCAGCTACCAAGTGTCACCTCACAACATCATTGGCCAGACAGCTGTGTACAACCCCTGCACCATGTCACCATGCCTGTAATGTGTCCTGCTATGTATGTCATGTCTCTGTCCAGTGTAGCCTGTGGCACTGACCACATGCGTCAGGTGCAGTATATGTGTGGACATCTGTGTCATGTTGGTGTTTCCAACAGTCAGGTTGAGGGTACATGTAGCATGCTGATATTGCCAGATGTGCCTGTGAGCAATCCACAGTTACACATGGGGGACTGCAAACACTGCCACCTGTAGGCACATGCAAGTACACCATAGGAGGGAACCAGGGTATCACAACCAACATGGTGCTACAGATGTAACCGAGACCCATACCGTGAACACATCACAATGCATGCTGCACCTGCACTACATGGTATGACCGGTGCATGCCGACAGTACACAACCTATGTCACATACACATCTCTCAGTATTCACCCACTGCAACATACACATCCCTCACTATGCATACACAGGTAATATCACATACACATCTCTCAGTATTCACACACAACCACTGCAACATACACATCCCTCACTATGCATACACAGGTTATATTACATACACCTCTCACTATGCTGTTCACCCTGTGCATCAGAATATTTGTGCATAACCCTGCACCGATGGTGTGGATGACAGGGATGCGGCACAGGCTTCATCATATGCATAGGGTGATATGTTTGCCAGGGGCATAGGCTGCACCAATGGATAACATCATGTGTATGTGTGTAAGGGCCGGTGAGTTGACTGGACATGTCTGTGCAGAATGCATGTGGATGTTGTGGAGCTCTACAGTTGTGTTTGCTGTGTGCATGTATGTGTGTACACAGTTCTGCCATTTGTGAGGCCTACATGGGGTATAATTGACAGCCTCAGATTGTACAGAGCAGGTTGTACAGCTCACTGTGTCCATCCATGGCCACATGACCTGTGCCTGCCTGGGGTTGCACGGGCACTACCAGGTGGAGGTACAGAGTGGCTACTGTCCGATGACACATGTCTGCTGGAACCGTGTCCTCGCTGAGACTGTCCATGGCCACGTCCACGTGGCCTGCTGTGTCCTGGTGTTGACAGAGCAGCACCAGCTGCACTGCTACTGCTACCAGCACTATGGGAGCGGGCATGTGAGGTGGCATGCTCACATCAACCTACACTAGGTGGTGTTGCTGGCCTACGTCCACGTGGCCTACACCTCACTCCTACCAGGTGTTCCAGCACAGACAGCTCCCACTCGCGGATTGCCATGCCTCGGTCAAGGATTTCGACCATTTCACCTAATTGCCTATCCAGAACATTAGCAATCTGCTGTTGAGCATTTGCCAATGCCTAGATGTTGTCATTTAGGGTATGGATAGCAGCCCTCTGCAGCCTCTGCCCTTCTCTGTTCTGCCGTTCAGCATGTGCCTGTGCCGCCATTACAGTCTGGAGCATGCGTCTGGTGATACCAGCTGCTGCGCTCTGTCCTGCAGGTGCATGTCTGCCAGAGGTCCTCCTACGAGCAGCACCGACCACATGCCTGTGTGGCACATCTGCAGTCATTACACTGACACCATGGTGTGTAGACACACCTTCTGTAGCCACCACACATTCCTGTTCCACGCTAACAGATGCTGACTGTCCTTCCTCTATGGCCACTGGTGAGGCGGTATGTGTTGGCAGCTGAACTGTGTGCAGGGAAGAGTGGGACATAGCTGGGATGGTAACAATTGGCACAGATTCAGCCCCTGCCAACCCTGCCTGTACCTCATGCATGTGTTAATCACCGCTAGTATCTGTGGGGACACTAACATCAGATGGACCGCAGGAGGGTAACGCACCTACATCACCTGTGAATGCAAAGAAATACTGTAAAGTACAATAGACACAGACACACACACAGACACACACAGACACACACACACAAACACAGAGACACACACACAAACACAGAGACACACACACAAACACAAACACACACACACACACACAAACACAGACACACACAGACACACCATGCATGTGATTTCTCAGATGGCATGCAGCATGCCTGTGATACAGCAGAGGGCATGCAGCTCAGACATTAATAGTGTTAGTAAGCATACCTCCCTGGGGTGCACACTACAGCAAGCAGATGTCATATCAGTAGCCATGCAGTTCACACAATCATGGTAGTATGCATGCATCCCCGTGATACACCATGTGGCCCAGAACAGGATAACAGTACACATGGCTGATGTGACCTTGACATGTAATCTGCTGACATGTGCATTAACATGCATACATGTTTGACACAATGGTGTCCTGACACATGTACAGCATCATAATCGGCTTCACATTGCAGTGTTGTGTGTATGCCCTACAGATAGAATGCATGTTTAGCAAATCTGCATGAGCATGGGAGGGTAGTGTGAGCCATCTACATTGCTATACAGTGTGAAGTACAGACACTGTGCCATTGCATGGCAACATGAGGCATTTATGTTGCTGTAGAATGCATAATATGTACACATTGCATAGCCATAACTGCAACACAGTTGTGATGTTCAACAGATCGTATATGGTAGACTTCAGTGACATGTCCAGTAGCTGTGCACAGGCTTTTAGGTTGTCCAGTGTACCACATCAACTGTATAATCGGTCAACTAAGGCTATAATTGGACCATGTGTGGACAATGTGCAACAGGGTGTATACACATCCCAAGTACTGTGTGGCTACATGTCTCTGGCCATCCCCCATGGCCATGTGTGCACATGTGTTGGCCAATTGTGTGTGATGGGCATCTTTTCCACATGTCTGTGTTGTCCCATATGACATACACCCATAGATGTCAGATATGTCACAATCCACAGGGCTATGCAGACAACGGGTTGTATGTTTGGTATGTGGGGTATAGGTCATGCGATAGTGTGACAATATTGCAGACAGAACACTACATGTCTGGGACATGTCAGGTGGCACATCACAATGTGTGCACCCAATGCAGGGGCATATGACACAATGGTGACACCTGTGGGCTGCCCATATCACAGCTCACTGTGTGGTACTGTGTGCGTACGACACATGTTGTTCCACTGCATACTACATATGCCTCCATTGTAGAACACCTCCACCGTTGTATGCACAGCTGACCACACATGTTGCAATGACAAGTACTGTGGTTTCAAGTCAGTGTATCATTACATTTGTATATATTGCACATGGGTGGCGTGTGTGAATGAAGGGTGGTGCGACCTGCATATCGTGACTGGAACAAACAGCAGGTGTGCAAGTGTTAACTAGCCACATGGCAAATAGATCTACACTGTAACATGCCTGATACTGATGACAGTCTCACCTGCAATGGACCCATGTCTGTGCAGCATGCCAGAGGTACCTGTATAGGGGTGACACACCAGTATGAACATTATCCATGACTGTATGACAGCCACAGGTTGCACTGTGCATGTGAACACATTCACCTGTGTAATAGCATATAGTATGCACATGTGTGCATACACAATGTAGCATACTGTAGTATGCAGCATGTGTGTCCACATACCTTGCATATGTTGTTACTTTACATAATGTACAGTGATACATGCAACTACATGGGATATAATAGCCATATGTGCAGTACTGACTTACCAGGCAGCTCCAGGCTCATTGGTTGGGAGACACCCACCTCCACGATGGCAGCTAGTGTTTCTGGATGCTGTTCCCTGGGTGTCCCCAGACTGGCCAGTAGCTCCTTGGTGTGTGTGAGTGGGGGCTGGGTTGGTGGCCCACCACCTGTTCCACCTTGTTCCCTGGCGATTGCAGTGGCACGCTGTTTTGCATGTCGTATCAGGTCCGTGCAGTGTCTGCGCACCTGCTGGTAGGTGCGGTTATGGCCACCCACATCGTTCACCCTCCTGCGTAGATCCTGCCACAGGTCATCCTACTGCTGGGCATGCTGTGGCACATGGCTGAACAACAAGTCATAGTTGTCATGGAGCTGTGGGATGAGGACATCATCCTCCTGGCGGGTGTATGCTGGGAGGCGTGTACGAGGCATTATCTGTAAGACATAATGATGGTGACAGGTCACAGTTTCAGAGATGTACAGAGATACTGCTGCACATACATTTCTAATACATCTACTACATCTGTACAGTTATCTTTGCAAAGCATCATGACACTGACATGACTGATGTGTTTGTGTCACACATGTTACACCCATTATGCATTGGATATCATCACCATATATGTGTGTCACCTCATTACAGTGTTCATACTCCATGTAAATGCTGTCTTGCTGTTTGCATGTCTATTTGTCTGCACTTGTTTTCTTACCTATCTGCACATGCCTCGATGTATCCACAGTACTACTGTTGACCTGGATGCTGTGTATATGTCACATATCAACAAAGACACAGCCGTAATGGACTTGAGCAGTGACAATGCACACATACGCATGGACACCTGTACATGCATGTGTTTTGCCATATACATCTACACAGCACTGTACAACTGTTCAACATCCTGCCACGGATCGCCTGTATTGCACATGTGATAGACATGGGACAATGGCTAGTCAGACGACATTCGCAGGGATGGTTATCAACCATAGCATGTGTGGGCATGGTTTCCAAGCTGTAACAGACAGCCATTGTGCCACCGCAAGGTTCATCAGTGCCACATTACTGATCCAGTCAGTTGATAGTACATCTACCATGCGGCCATCACACCATGTATGACTGGGATGACATGTGCAGCTTTGATGGACAGGGTTGCAGGGTATGGCAGGAGTATGTCACATATATGGCACAGGGATCTGTCCAGCCTGTGTCGATCCTAGTATTAGGATGGTGGCTGTCCATGACATATGTCATATAGATCAGGATATGGACATGTAGCATGTCCATCATCATGGTGTAGCAAATGTCCTTCTGCAAGGTAGACAGCATGCTGCATAGTGGAGGTGTGGATTGTGAAGGCTGGTATCGCACATCCATGCATAGCCATTACCCCTTACAGGTGGTATGTGATCCAATATTGGTCACCACAGTGCTGCATATGCCTGTCCAGTGATCTCCGTGCTCATGGATGGCACCCTGACATGACATGGGTACCTCATATGAGTACCTAAGGGGCCTGGAGATGTCACCATGTCGGAGGGTGCACTGCACAGCACCATCCCTTACACAGTGTCCATAATGTTGACCACAGCCTAGGTAGTAGTTTATGGGTACAGGGATGTTCACCTAGTGGTGACACTGCTGGTATCATCCATCAGACTGTGCACATATGCAACACACCTCACCCACACAGCCCATTCTGTATGTTGTTCACAACACTGACACAGCTATACAGATAGGTCATGGCCATTCACAGCCTTACATACACAGATGCCTAACATTTGTCTGTGTGGTATGGGCTAAAATGAGGGTGGGATACAACACATTAACCCTGTTCTACTGTAGCTGGCACTGGTGTGCTGTGCACATGTCACTCTTGCACCTTTTGTAGTTGTGAGTCTGTCAACAGGCCACTGGTGGAACACTCCTGTGACATGCAAAGGTATTTGTAATCAAATATCCGTGCTGTCTTGTACATCTGTACTGCTAACATCTACAGTGCTAATGGTTCATAGACATGCACACCATACTCAGCAGGGTTATAGTGCGGTGCCACCCTAAATGACTGTCATCACCACTTGTGGGTTGATATTATCCAACACCCTATCTGTATTGTATGGTCATGCTAGGCACTTGTTCAGAACTTGTGAGCATGTCATGAGCTACTGATTACTATAGCGCCCATTCTACATCATTTCCCACAGGTACACTGGCTGTCCTACACTTTCCAGCTTGCTTAAGGTACAACAGCTGTTGTACACACTTAATGCACATATCCTGTGGGACATGGTTGTATATACAGGCATATCCAACTGTCACGTACCAGTGCTACTGCCTGTCTATATGAGGGATATGTCGTACATGTGGCAATAGAGCAATTGTCTCATGTACACATTCAATGCTCACCTCCCAACATACGGCACTACAGCCTGTGGGGGATGCACTTCTGCAGCCATGCTGGGGGCATAGCTCTCAGGTGTACCTCATTACGAGGAACGTACCTCATTTGGGGTTCTAAAAGGTGCATGTTCCTCAAGGTTCCACATTGGAAGGGTCTGTCACACATTCATTGTTATAAATAGTTTACCTGCTATCCATGGCTAAATAGATGGGAATCATATTAATTCATTGGAATATCTTTTTTATACGTAGGACCAGCCTATTTTAGCCATCATATGCCCTTCCTAGTTGACACTGTTAGTAAGCCAGTTGTAAGAGTTCCACGTTTTTCCCATGTGTCACACAGTATGAGGGCTAATGTTGCTCAGTTTGGGGACAGGAGGTTGACAGCTATGGCTGGGGGTAATGCTGTCACCAACCCTGACTGCACCTGACAGTCATTTGGGGATGTATAACATTCACAACACACCCCACCCATCACATAGTTTCACATGATCTACACCACTGGCCACACTTATGAGGACAACTTGCGCAGTACGTCTCCATACTCACTGTAGTCACCAGAGGTAGCCCCCATCATGGAAGACAACATCACCAGCTTATAGCCCACGGACTCATGTGTGCCCATCACATACAGCCAATAGTGAGTTATAACATTCACAACACACCAGTCATAGCTGACTCTGTAGGGAGTCACACTGCAGTTCCACACAGCAGGCTACACAAGGCGTTAGTCGCTTACATCTTGCTGTCGGGTAACTGCTTCTGCAACATAACCTATGCACCCATGCCACACCTCACCAGGTACGATATGACTGTCATTCTCCATGTTAGTGTGACTGCCCTGTGATGCCACTTCACAGACTACGTGTGCAGGGACATGCAATAGCTCACCAGTCTTATAGCCCTGAAGGTGTGGGCCTAGCCCTGGGGAGCATTTTGCATTGATCCAGACACGATACCACTGTACAATGACCGACTGTGTCACTTCAACAGTTGTCTATGCTCCTATTGTCATTCCACAGGCATGTGGTATCTGTCCGCTATGACTGTCCTGGTCAAACGAAATGCTGTGGCACAGATGACTTGCACCTGTCAGCCCTGGGAGTACAGCTCACATGTAAGGCTCTTGCTGCTTCTATACTGCCTGTCTTGCACAGTTTCCAATAACTGTCACCGGCAGCGTGGTAACTGGCAGGCACAACATGGGGTCATGTGACACAATGCTTGCATCTTCCTCTGTGATGCACACAGGCAAGGCACACCTTATAATGCACCACTCAAACATCTCTGCAGTGACTGGGACCTGCCTCTAGGCTCTGCAGAGCACACCTGCAATGACAGGTTATAGACAGACTATACCTTTCAGGCACATACCTGGACCGGCACACCCACAGCTGAGGGGTTCCCATATCCCACTATGTTTTGCACACATCCTGGCAAGTTACTTAGCACAATGCATCAGAGGTGCTCCATGTGCAACTAACTGTGTCCGGGACCGCTATACACATTGTAACAAGCGACAGAGTCAACATCATAACCCACGGGTAACATACCTTCTATGTTGGTATAGTGGACAATGGGCCTCAGACAGCTACTACTGATGTGTGACTGACACTACCCCACACTTCACTGGGATAGCCACTCATGTACCGACACATCCATGAGTCATACCCTCCGCTCTGCTGGATCAACCCATACACACCACCTCCAAGACCTACATTACCCTTGGCATGAACACTTCCACCATGTGACTGGTGTTACACACCTGGGGTTATCCCCTCATTGGTGGATTCCGAACATATGCTAATTGACCTTGTTAGCCACATCCCGGCAACACACCCATCACAGCATACACAGTACATGTGTACTACAACATCTACTACAGATGTCTGCTGACAGCGGTTGTTAACATCATGACACCCGTGCAGATGGCCAATGCGCATACAAATGCTGACACATACCCCAGTGCACTTCATTAGCATGTACACAACTGCATGGATCATGCTATTCCACACAGAGCCATGATGGTACACACCAGATAACAGACACCACTCTGGTGGTCATGTTCCATGGACATATGATGTACAACAACAGGTGTAGGCTGTTGCACAGTGGTGTACATTCCCATGTGTGGGGTGGCTCACTGGTCAGCTGTGGTGGGGCCACAGGGTCCCTCATCACATACTCCAAGACTAGCTACGTAAACATGACTGCCACACATTCAGGGGTGTACCACCAGGCATTATGGTGGTATGTCAGTATTCGATGGCAACACCCACATCTGCTGTCACATACAACAGTCACTCAGGAACATTGCAGACCCAGGTGTTGTTGGCAACATGCTGGAGGATGGATTCAATGCTGACATTACACCCTCTCACTCAATACAGGGCCGCAATCCATACATGAACATTGTGGTGTCTCTGTGGTCACACCTACACAGTACTGGCCTACACTCTATATGTCCTGGGACACTGGCCCATGTCACCTTCTAACGTTCCAGGCTGTGATGTCCACCAACCTCTGAATTACATGTCTCCCCACTAGGCCACCATATTCAGTAACAGCCCTGTTTCAGACATTGTAGCCCCTGAATGGCACACAGCAGCATTTATCACACTGGGACGCATTGCACGAGTGGGACTATAGTCCTACACACCTGACTGGACTGTTCTGCATGGCTATGGGGCACATCATCAAGGACGTCATTCACAGAGACATTGTTGGGCTCCCGTCCTTTACTGCCACCCAGGTTGGGCTTGTTAAGGCCAGAGCATGGCCCCTACACATGGTGGACTCCTTTCATACAGCTACCAGGGCAGTTGCTGATGGTACGGGAGTCCACACATCCTACATTGTCCTCTCATTGCCTTTCAGCACCATTCCCCATTCTGGTATTGACAACATACACATCCACCTGCACATCATACCCTGTGTCTCAGGATGTTATGCTATGTGGCTCATGGACAGGACACACAGTGAGGCCAGCATACCATAGTACCTACTACATGTCAGGTACATTTGGCATACCACGTTCCTCAGTCATAGGGCCCCTCATGTTCAGTATATGCTTCCCTGTGGAACAGGCTAGCACAGGGGACTTTCCCTGCCTAGCTTTCAAACCCCTACATACCAAGCGCCATGATTGCTCCACCAGCTGATACTGACTCCAACCATACGGGTGTTGCTGTGTCAGATACATAATATGACTATCATGGCATCAAGCTGCATGACACAAGGTGCATGCACATCACCTTTGCATTACACCATTCACCCACTGACTATCACATGGATGGTAGTCCCCTACATACATATCACATTGTACATGTTTGCAGTATACACATATGTCGCACCCACTCCTGTGGTTACCGTATTGCCACTGTGGTGTGGATATCCTTCTACATGGCCACACCTATCTGTACTGGGTGTGTAGCTGGTACATAGGCACCCATTATACCTCTGAACTCAAGACATCTACACATATTCAAGGGTACACCACCCCATTTAAGGTGTACCTTACACAACAGCTACAGCTTTACATGCCACAACATTAACACGCCATGACGTTTACTGAGCTCCAACAGTTTAAATATGCGGTTGCACTACGGACACCACATCTGTACACATTTGCATACTACATACTCAGGGGTGACCTCTGCTGATCAGACAGGGCCCATGTCCACAACATTATTGCTGGATATACTCCTCATACGCGACATAAGCAAAGGCCACTGTGAGCAACATGTTCATGGATATGTGCACACACGCCACAATGAGTGGGATGTGCTTCTGGGTTACATTCCCAAACTGGACACTCACCATGCTGTGGAACATAAGTCCTATGTACATCACGCAGGGACACTCAGTAGCATTGTTCATGTGATACCTCCCTTGGTGGTTGGGGGACACATGTAGGCCTGGGATCACTGCAGTGGCTGTACTGTGCAGAGGTGCAGGTGACACCTGGCTCTGCTGTTCACAGGACACTACCCTAGAGAGGTGCCAGTAGTGTGAACACTATAGTTGTGCTTACACATGGACTTGCCAGACTGCATAGTACCCCACTATGCACCTGTGAAGCTATTACATGTCCTTTGTGCATGGTTACTTGGTAGCCCTTCCATTTAGATTAGCTATCATGCTATTACTATGTCCCATACCTACAGGCCATATGTATCCTGTTATTGTACATACCAATAGACGATACCTGTGGTATGCATGATATGCCTGTTATGCTGTGTAGAATATCTGTCATATCTACCTATAATACTATACATTACACATATTTCACATAGTATCCCATAATTTATGTATTTATTTTTATTTTATTTTACTTTTGTTGACCGGGCTAGTCCAACTGGATACATGTCCATTTTCAGTGGAGGCCCGGGGAGAAAAGCTCCAGGATCATGGTAAGTTAAACCAATACAATGAATAAGTTACAACAAATAAATCAAGTAAATACAAATACAATGTTGTTGTTAGGACAAGTAAATACAGGTAAATACACTGACGCTTACAGGCCCAAATAAAGGAAACAAGAATGAAAATTATGTTTTGAAGAGGTACAGAATTAAACAGCTAGACAAACAAGCAAAATAGTGGCCTCTTGGGTTTATGGGTTAGGTGGAGGCTGAGAGAAGCCTTGGACAGGCAGGGATGATAGCACTTAGTCTGGATTGGAGCAGGGCATAACCATTGAGATTTCAGGTGTGCTCTGAGGTGTTTTTAAACTGGTACTGAGATGACGTGAGTCTTAGGTTGTTTGGAAGGGCATTCCAGGATTTGCCAATAGAATTGGCATATAGTGCTTCACCACCAGAATTGTTGGCTTTAATGGTCAGTACTTGTAGGCTATTGGAAGACCTAAGGGACTTAAGGTTGGAGTCACGGGTGAGTATTTTGTTCAATGCGGGGTTTTGTCTGGATGATTGATAATTTTAAATGCCTCAGTTAGCTGGTTGAGTTTGAGAATATTAGGCAGTTCTAGCCATTCCAGTGACCTTAGATTTAGGCAGTGATGGGTGCGATAGGGCATTCCAGTTATGAATCTGGCTATGTGATTGTATGTCGTAGAAAGTTTGTTGAGCTCTCTCTTATTGAGGAAGGAGAATATCGGGAGGCATAAAGGAGTGTGGAGAGGAGGTGGGTTCGGGCAATGGTAAGTTTGGTGTGCGGTGTTAAGAAAGCCTTTATTCTATACATTGACCCAAGTTTTTTATTGACCGATTTAATGGTTAGATTTACATGCATATCAAATTTAAGATTATGGTCTATGGTCACCCCTAGTAGTGTGGTGTTGGGTACGTGGTAGATGATGGTGCCATTATTGGAGGACACATGGAAGGTTGGGTTATTGGTGTTGAGGGGTTCTATAGCTTGAGCAGTAGCTGGGGTGGGGAAAAATAGAAGTAATTTGGTTTTGGTTGGGTTGAGTAAGTTTTTAAGTTCCGAGAACCATTTTTCGACAGTGGAAAAGCAGTTTTGGGTGGTGGCTTGGAGTTTGGCGAGAGATACATCAGAGCAGATCAGGGTGGAGTCATCTGCATATTGAATACAAGTGGCCTTGGGAATCTTGGAGTGTAAACCATTTATGAAGATGGAAAAAAGAAGGGGACCGAGAATAGATCCTTGGGGGACACCAATATTGGTGGGGAGGAGGTCTGATAGGCTGTTTTGCCACTGAACCGCCTGTTTTCTGCAAGAGAGGTAGGCATTGAACCAACTTATGGTTGGTTTGCTAAGATGAAAGGTTTCCAGAGACTGAAGTAATAGTTGGTGGTTGACCATATCGAAGGCTTTCGATAGGTCTAGAAAGAGCGCAGAGGATATTAATTTATTATTGCGGTTGTGGTTGACTGAGTCAACAAAGGAGAGGAGAGCAGTGGTTGTGCTGTGATGGGGCGAAAGCCATGTTGGGTGTTCGATAGGAGGTTATTTTGTGTGAGGTGGTTCATGAGTTGTTTGTGGACACAGCTCCATAATTTTGGCTAGGGGAGGCAGTATGGCTATGGGTCTATAGTCCGAAGTGACAGTGGAGGACCCTCCTTTATGGAGGGGGATGATAAAGGAGATTTTCCAAATAGAGGGAATAGATGCTTCAGAAATGGCCCGATTAATTAAGATTGAGACAGGGTAGGCTATGACGTCAGATGCTATTTGTAAGTATTTGGCTGGGAGCAAATCTGCTGCTAGGGTGGTTGGTTTAAGTTTTTTCAAAAGGGAACGAATGTAGGAGGTGGAGATGGGTTGTAGGTTGAAGGCAGTTTGGGTTTTATCTATGGTTGGGGTTGCCACTGAGGGAGTCGTGGCAAGCTTACTGGCTAGGGACTGGATGGTCTCAGTAAAAAGAATTAAAGGAGTTGGCTATTTCGCTGGATCTTTATCCATGAGTTTTTCAGGGGTGGGGGTAGTAGATTTACCTGGATGTAGGAGGTGGTTAAAACCAGCCCAGAATTTTTTGGGATTATACTGATGTTTGTTTTGGAGGTGACAGAAATATTGTTTTTTATCAGACTTAACGGCTGCTTTGGTTGAATTTCTAAGCTGGAGGAACTTGATGCGATCTAAGGGGGTTTTTGTGGTTCTCCATTTATTCCAGGCCTGGTCTCTGATTCTAATTTTTGATTTGGTATCTTGTGTTAGCCAAGGTGCTGTACGTTCCTTAGGTCTAGTAAATCGTTTAGGAGCATGAGAGTCGAGTATCTTGAGGAAAGTGTCATTGAAGTATGATACACTTTCCTCTATAGGAAGGGTTTTTAGGATGTGCCAGTTACAGGCCTTGAGATCAGCTAGAAATTGGTCAGGGACAAAGTTCTTGCTGTTCCTTACTAATCTAGTTATGGGGGGATTCGTAGTTGGACATTTGTGTTTTATAATAAAGGTAGCAAGGTGGTCACTGAGGTCGTTGGGAAGGGTCCCTGTGGTATAGTTATTAGGATTCCTATTAGTAAGAATCCAATCAATGATGCTCTCTTTTGTTGGGCATGTCCAATTCTAGTGGGAGAAAGAATATTTTGGGAAAACCATGTAAGTTAATGGGGAGAGGATTTGATTGAGCAGAGTAGAGAGACCAGTCAATATTAACATCTCCTAATATTATAGTTTCTTGGGGATAGTTAGTAGCGAGCCAACTAAGGGTTTGTTCAAGGTTTTCAACATTTTGCCTGGTGGTAGGTAGGTTACTATGAGATTAATACTTTTTGTCTGTTTAGGGATAACTTCAGGGCAATCAGTTCCAGGTTAGGAACTTTTGGGGTTGAGAATTCATTGTAATGCTCAAGGAATTCTTGAACATTACAGCTATTCCGCCTCCCTTTCTAGTTGTACGATCGGCCCTGAGGATATTATACCCAGGTGGGATAATTTCCTCATCCTTAGTACTTGGTTTGAGCCACGTTTCTGATAAACACATAATGTCAGGGAGTGGGTTTGAGCATGGCATGTAAGCTATGAACTTTATTGTTGATGCTTCTTATATTGAGATGAAGCATAAAGAGGAGTCCGCTAGGCTTCTGGCTGGATGGAGGAGGTAAGGGCCTAGGTCACTATTAGGGCCTGGGTTAGGTGGATATCGCCGTCTTTTGTGATGGGTTTTTTCAAATATTCTAGTATTTTTTGTAGTCTAGTTAGTAGTTTAAGATGGTCCCTTGTTGAGGATACTTTAGGGTAACGAAGAGTAATGTGAGTACTTTTAGGGATCAGGTGAGTAGCAGGGTAGAGAGAGGGAGGGATGAGAGTAGTGGGATTATGGGAAAACAAGGAGGTCTGACCTTTAGGAAGGTAGATTCCTGTTAGGGCTTGGGTTTCATATGTTGTTAAGAGATACGGTAAAATAAGAAGTAAAAGTACAAGGGGAAGGGTGGTATATGAGTTTCTATCCATGGTGATGGGATAGAAGCAAAGCATACTTGCACAGCAGGACCACCTTACATATGTCATTAATGTTATATGCCCATACACATGCGTGCTGTGACAGTATATCAACATATACTATCCCCTGCTATGGCACATCCTTGTTGGACATACCCTACCACTGACGGCGGGTTGTATGGCATTGTTCTGTTTAACACCCTCATGTAGCATCCCTTGTGGTGTCTGTGCTGTGTAGCTTGTGTCCCACTGCTGGACGCACAGTTTCTACAAGCGTTAGTATGCTCAACAAGACATCACTACATAAATACCTTTCCCCACTTTATGCATTGCGGACACGTTTAATTAATGCAAACCAGGCTATACATACAGTAAAACTAATCAATACAGATCATGCTATACATAACCTTACATATCGGGCGTTCTACATACCTTGTTGTCATTACGGCATTTCGTTTCTATCTCTCTCACAGTGTTTCAACTGTATGAGCATACGATTTGAATGTCTGGCAAGTCATCCTTATATACGTCGATACCTGAAACATGTGGATTCATCCCACCAATTGGTGTTCCTGAGTGACTAATTACTTGCATATCAGCTGTGCAGCTACTCCATTCGCCAATTATGCGGTGACAGTGGGGTATAATTGGATTCTCCACTTGGGCGTTGCCTATTTGCCCTACCTTCGGGGAGACGGTTTGTATTGTGTTTTGTTATGTGTAACTGCAACTGCTATGCATGGAGACAAGTATAGTTTGGATTCATGCCCCCCGTAGATTGTGTGTGACAGGTAGAGTATTTGATTTAACATGTGGGTGTACCTGTCATCCCAACATCTGATAACGGAGTATTGTAATCAAAACTTGTAACATGGCTGTTTGTTCCATTATACAACGCCTGCAATTTTGCATGACGCCTTTAATTGTGTCTCTCACACGGTATGTTGAGGGTTCTGCAGATGTAATTGACTGACTGGATGTTTGTGCTGCTATTACAGTCTGTATTGCTTTAGTTTCTAGTGTGGGGGATGTCGGTGGCTGTACGTAACATATACATGTTTGTGGGCCTTGCATTTCTACATAATCCATATATATGTGTGTGGGCTCCATCCTTAATTAGAGAGCTAACAGTTAGTAGACTTATGTTACGGGATTGTACGTTGGGCCATTGTTAATTGGTTTCTATATCATCTGCAGGTGAGCTTTCTACTTGTATACCTCCGTAATTGCAGCGATATATCAGGGGATATGTGTAAGTGACAGCTATCCCTTGTATTTCTGTCCCAGATATTTGCAGTCATTGTGGTTGTGTTGTTAAAAGAGCAGTTTGCCATGGGTTGCCACCTTTTCATATGGTCATTGTTGGACACTTGCGGGACACAAAGCAGTGTTTACAGGCCAACACGTAGCCACGGTCAGTACACAGGCTAGCACATACTTTTATCCTCACTACATACCTATTGTTGTGTGACTTTGGCTACTTATCATATTGCATGTAACATTTAAGTTTCTTACATACAGGCATAACTATTAAATATGACTGTTACATTATATATGGGACATATTTATGTCCTACCATCTCTGACATTTGCCCTTTGTACTGTTTTATGTCAGGACACACCTGCCCAGGGTGGGGCTGTCCCTCCTACTGTGGGACAGGTAGTAACCGTATGCCTACGGCTAGCTATACCCACACCTACCGTACTGATCTGCCTCTGACTTGGCACTAACAAACACATGTTGTGGACACACACACACATTACAGTCACACAGAGACGCACATGGCACCCTCAACGCACACTTACACAGACTACGGCACTCACAGACACAGTTGAACACAGTACCTATGTGGACCGCGACACCGGCAGCGGTGACTAACTGTCCCTTCATATCATCATACTATTACTCGCGGATGTACTGTTCTGGTACTGTGTTCTATCGGTCTTTCAGCCTCGTGGTTACGCATGTCGGTATGTTACACATTCCATGGTTGGCGGTATCCTATTTATTTGTACCTCCAAGGTGTTATGAATGTCGTTGAACTATCTATTATATTTGCAGATATCGCTGAATCCATCTATATCACCATATATCCCTCTATTGCCCTTTCTATCTGTATTATATATATGCATATGTGTACATATATATATATATATATATATATATATATATATATATATATATATATATATATATATATATATATATATATATATATATATATATATATATATCTATAAATATATATCTATATATATATATATATCTATATATATATATCTATATATATATATATATATATATATATATATATATGTATATATATATATATCTATATATGTATATATATCTGGCGGGGAACGTGACAGGCACAGAGCACCACCATATGCTGTAAGGCTCATGTACTGTTCAGGTGTTGGCATTCCGTGTTCCACTGGCTGTTGTGTTTACAATGTTTGAGGGCTGCCTATGTAGGAGTCACACATTGGGCCACCTATACATTACAATTTACAGGTGGTCATGTTTGTGTGCCATCCATTTTACTGTGTGTGCAGGTGGAGAGGTGTCAGTCCGTAGGGGCCTACACTGTCAGAGTATGTGCTATATGTTCCCTCTTTGCCAAGGCATAGGCATATTGGGCACGCCTCCGTCTGCCTACTGGGGCTGGCACAGTGTGTTCATGGTCTGAATCCCTCTGTGCCTGTAATGGCCTTGGCAATTGCGGTGGGCTATGAGGGCCTTCACCATTTTGTCCCTGCTGCAGCTGCTTCCGCAGGATCATATTATGTAACATGGCACATACTATGACGATGTGGGCACACGTGCCTGGAGAGTACTGCAAGGCTCCACCAGATGTATCCAAGCACCGGAACCGTGATTTCAGCATCCCGAACACACGCTCTATGATGATTCTGGTTTGTGCGTGTGCCTCATTATGGCGTTCTTGCATGGGTGTGTGTGCATTTCTGATGGGAGTCATCATCCACGGCTCCAGTGCATAGCCAGCATCCTCCATGAGATGGCCATGTGGGATGTCCCCCCTGACAAATACCTGATACAGCTGTGAGGCATGCCAGATATGGGAGTCATAGTAGCTTCCAGGGCTGCCAGCACACACATCCATGATGATGCCCTGGGCATTGCACACGACCTGGCAGTTGATGGAGTGGAATCCCTTGCGGTTTATGTGGTGCCTACCCTGCTCACCGGGTGGTGATTTGATTTGTATGTGCGTGCAGTCTATCGCACCCAGTACCTCCGGGTATTGTGCCACATGGTGGAAATGGCGCATATTGCTGGCCAATTCCTCCTGAGTTCTGGGGAAGTATATCTGCTCATTGGCATGTGGTAACAAGGCATCCAGGAACTGGTGTAGTACCCTGGATGCTGATGCCTGTGAGATACCCATTATATCTCCAGTTGGCCTTTGAAAGGTACCTGTGGCCAGTATTCGCAGGCTTACACATACCTTCGTGTCCACTGGGATGGGTTCCCCTCTGTTGTTTCTGGTTCTCAGGCGTGGCTGGCACAGCTCCACTATTTGCTGTAAGATGTCCCTGTCCACCCTGTAATGCTCTACTATCTCCAGGTCATTTAGCCCCTGGTAGGTTACCCTTGGTCTGAACACTCTCCTTCTCCTCCGAGGCCTGCGGTGGTTGTCGGCATCATCCTCCACAACACCGTCAGTCTCTAACACATGCTGATGAATCACAGCTATGGCATCTCCCAACATGTACATTTTAAAAGTTCCCCGTGTGTTTACACCTATGGTGCAGTGTTTGGGAATACACAGGTGTGTGTTGGGTGCTTTCACACTTTATACTATTGTGCTGTGAACACCGATGATGTCATAGGGTGTGTATGTGCGATTGTAGCTACAGGTTATCTTATGTGTTTTACTGCCTGGACTACTATTGTGGTGCCTTTGGTGTTGAATTACATTTGCCTGCTGTGGATTACCTCTTGACCTTCCCTTTACATTTCTGCACGTTGCACCTACCATTTTCTGGCGTGCATCCTGCAGCTTACTTTCATTTGTACTTTCCTGGACCTGGCGTATCTTGCGTTATGTGTGCTACTGCCGGTCTGCTGTTGGTTTGCTTTGCTCTGCTGTGTCAGGTCTCCTATCTTTGCAATCCAATACCTCCCCTCCTTTCTTTGCATCCAAATGCCTCCCCTATCCTGTTTTGCAGGTTTCTGCAAGCAGACTTGTCAGCTGCCGTCGATTGGCCTTCGTGGGTTGATTGGTGTTGATTGCTCATTAGTACTCCAATTACCCTACTTCCACATTTCCTTCTTTTCTTCCCCTGACCTTCCTGTTTCTGCTATTGTTTGTGGCGCGTGCGTCTGATTACTGGGTTTTGGGCACGTTTTCATCCTCGTACACATGCGCTTTTGGGCACCATGTGTGCTCTCAGCTAAACGATTCCTCCCCACCCCTGTTCTGCAGCTTTGCTTAGCAACGGACAAGCCAGATTTGCAATGCTCCAATGTGCTTCCTGCTATGGTGGCACACCCCTCTGCTGATGTCATGTATCTCCTCTGAGCCACTCCTTGGTGTTATACCGCTGCGCCGTATGGTACAACCATCATCCGGCGGGACATTTGCGATTCAGTATTATCTGCCTCATTTGCATGGCATTGACTACTAATTCATAGTTACCACGCCGAACACTATCGCAGGCCCTTAGCAACCCTTGCACCTTGGTTGTGGTGTTCCTTGCCTACCATTGTGTATTATGCTGTAAACCTGATTTCTATTACGTTGCGATTTTATGACATTTTTATATTATTTCTTTATGTTACAGCTTCCGCACACATGCCCTGTGGTTGTGCTGTGCGTTACTGTGGACATGACATTAAATGTTGTTATTTACGTGTTGTGCATCTTTTCTTATGCCATTGGCTGTGTATTTCATCATTGGCATATGTTGACGTTGTGATACCTGGGTCTGGCCCTCTTCCATAGCTCCGATGTTCTGTTTGGGAAAATGTAAACCGTGTTTTTTGGTTTACATTTCCGTGGGCTTACGCTAAGCCTGCACCACTTCATGAATCACTATATGCCTTCATTTGCATGGTGCGACACTGCACATGGGGTGATTAGCATACCTACGCCGGGGGCTGCGCAGTTCTGGCATACGCCAGTAGTGCACGTGGAATTGGATCGTACCTGAATTGCTCGACGGCCATATTTGGCATTATACCGCCTACGCTATGCCTGCGCCTGGCGCAAGCTTCATGAATCCTGGGGAGAGTCTTTTGTAGTCCTAAAATAATTGACAGATCTTCCCCCACACTGTCATGCTGAGGTATGAAAACTCTAACTGCAGTAAATGATCCTCATTGCATCATGATAAGTAGGACTCCAAACTAAGTATGCCTTCAGTGGGACATTTTTTTCTCTTTCATGAATGATGCAGAATTAAAACATGTTTACTCGTTCCTTAATTACTTCTGTCATGTTCACCCTCCTTTTTGTCTATTTCATATTTATTTATACTTTGGTAACCAGGAAAGTGAATTGGTCCCAGGACCCTTTTCAGCCATGACTTGAGTTACATTGACAAAGATAATAACAAGTATTAAATGGAATTAGCAGTCCAAAGAAAAAAACTAAACAAAATACTGACATAGACATTGATCAAGATTGCATGTGCAACACATAGCCAATGTGTGACAGTGACCAAGTAAAACATTTACTAGAATGTATACATTAATAATGCTTAATTCTACTATGTTGTTTATTATAAACAATGAATTGTATGCACCCATATTGCGCACATGCACACACACATACACAGACACACAGAGACACACACACACACACATATACATATATATATATATATATATATATATATATATATATGGGATCGAAAGGCTAGGACTGTGGTAGTGAGGGTCGGAACTTTGAATGTTGGCAGTATGACTGGTATTGGGAGAGAGCTAGCTGATATGATGGACAGAAGGAAGGTTGGTATATTGTGTGTGCAAGAGACCAGACGGAAGGGGAGTAAGGCTAGGTGTATTGGAGGTGGGTTCAAATTGTTTTATTATGGTGTGGATGGGAGGAGAAATGGCGTAGGAGTTATTCTGAAGGAACAGTATGCGAAGTGTGTTTTGGAGGTGAAAAGAGTGTCTGATAGAGTGATGTTTATAAAGCTGGAAACTGATGGTGTAATGATGAATGTTGTTAGTGCATATGCTCCACAAGTTGGGTGTGCAATGGATGAAAAAGAAAAAATTTGGAGTGAATTGGATGAAGTGGTGATGACTGTACCCAAGGGTGAGAGAGTGGTGATTTGAGCAGATTTCAATGGGCATGTTGGTGAAGGGAACAGAGGGGATGAGGAAGTGATAGGTATGTATGGTGTTAAAGGAATGCAGAAGGTCAGATGGTAGTGGATTTTGCAAAAAGGATGGACATGGCTGTGGTGAATACGTATTTTAACAAGAGGGAGGAGCATAGGGTGACATACAAGAGTGGAGGAAGATGCACACAGGTGGATTATATCTTATGTAGGAGGGCCAGTTTGAAGGAGATTGGAGACTGTAAAGTGGTGACTGGAGAAAGTGTAGTTAGGCAGCATAGGATGGTGGTTTGTAGGATGACGTTGGTGATCAAGAAGAGGAGGAGGAGTGTGAGGGCAGCACCAAGGATCAAATGGTGGAAATTGAAAAAGGGTAATTGTGAGGTGGAGTTCAGGGAAGAGTTAAGACAGGCACTGGGTGGCAGTGGAGAGTTACCAAATAGCTGGGTAACTACAGCAGAGCTAGTAAGGGAGATGGCTAGAAAGGTGCTTGGTATCACATCGGGACAGAGGAAAGATGACAAGGAGACATGGTGGTGGAATGAGGAAGTACAGAAGAGTATACAGGCAAAGAGGTTGGCAAAGAAGAAGTGGGATTGTCAGAGAGATGAAGAAAGTAGACAGGAGTATAAGGAGATGAGGTGCATGGCAAAGAGAGAGGTGGCGAAGGCTAAGCATAAGGCATATGAAGAGTTGTATGAAAGGCTGGACACTAAGGAGGGACAAAAGGACCTATACCGATTGGCTAGACAGAGGGACCGAGCTAGGAAAGATGTTCAGCAGGTAAAGGTGATAAAGTATAATGAGGGAAACATACTCACAAGCGAGGAGTGTGTGTTGAGGAGATGGAAAGAGTACTTTGAGGGGTGGATGAATGAAGAGAATGAGAGGGAGAGAAGGTTGGATGATGTAGGGATAGTGAATCATGAAGTACAATGGATTAGCAAGGAGGAAGTAAGGATAGCTATGAAGAGAATGAAGAATGGAAAGGCTGTTGGCCCAGATGACATACCTGTGGAAGCATGGAGGTGTTTAGGTGAAATGGCAGTGGAGTTTTTAACCAGATTGTTTAATGAAATGTTAGAAAGTGAGAGGATGCCTGAGTAATGGAGAAAAAGGGTTTTGGTACCGATTTTTAAGAATAAGGGTGATGTGCAGAGCTGTAGTAACTACAGAGGGATTAAAATGATCAGTCACAGCATGAAGTTATGGGAAAGAGTAGTGGAAGCTAGGTCAAGAAGGGACATGATGATTACTGAATAGCAGTATGGTTTCATGCCGGGAAAGAGCACTACAGATGCAATGTTTGCTCTGAGAGTGTTGATGGAGAAGTACAGAGAATGTCAGAAGAAGTTGCATTGTGTTTTTGTAGACTTAGAGAAAGCATATGACAGGGTGCCTAGAGAGGAGTTGTGGTATTGTATGAGGAAGTCAGGAGTGTCAGAGAAGTATGTAAGAGTGGTACAGGATATGTACGAGGGTTCTGTGACAGCGGTGA